>NW_016917902.1:103189-116933 GCF_001483705.2 Eufriesea mexicana
CTGAACCCCCGTCATTCTTCTCTCATTCTAAACGGCGGTCTCGGTGTGACTGTGACTTGACAGCCTTTCAACGTCTATCTCGGGTATGGTCAGCTCGTCTGGGTTGTTATCGGCGTATTCAATGCTGCTCGTCTGCGAGAGCCGCTTGCTTAAGGACGACTGTTTTCTCAGTACCTCCGCCAATGTAGTGCTGCTGTGCTCGCTCGTGTAGCGCGCGTCTAGGCCCTGCCGAAATGCGTTCACTACGCGGATCTGTAACCGGAAACCTTTCTGTCAATACAGGGCCTTCGTGTCCCTGGCAGTGCCACGAGCTTTGGGAGAAATGCACCGTTAGATAATCCACTTAAGGTAATGGAGGTTGATCCTCTATCCTATTGTTCCCATCGACATTTCTCTTTTTTTTTCATTTTTATAATTCTCAAAATTATCTTAATTTGCTTCTGTTATAGCACGAGAAATACATTATTGGAGACACATGGAGAATTTACAAGAATCAGCGAGTGAATAGTTGACGGTAGTATTGGTCAGTTAGTCCTTCACTGATGATTTTGGTATTAACGATTTTACTTTTTCCCAGGATTTTCAAGCGACGAATGCCGATGGGAGAATGCACGTGGCTTAGAAGCAACACTAAGTGATTAGCATTGAAAAGCATAATACTCAAACCAGTTATAGTAACCGTATGGTGTCTCAGGTAAATCTTTTTCACGATTCTTTAAGGGATAAGATGATCAACCTCTGCAAAACAGATTAGGGAACAGTCATGTAGATATATAAATATAATTATGTGTATGTATAAAAAGACAGAAAGCAGCGGCCACACGAATTACTAGAAGAACTAGCGGGGCGTTGATACCCTGCACAGCAAGGCAATAGTAGACAACAGAATTTGAAGAGCGACGTCGGTGGTGTCGAAATCTTTTTTGACAGGTAAATTTGTTAAAGTTAATACACTGATCTGTTTGTGATAGATTTTTTAATTATTCCGAAATTTCATTTCTTTTTCTCTTTTTGTAGGAAGATAATTTTACGACCCATAGACGTCACCATTTCAAATTATAATTGCAATGTCACGCAACACCACATGCACTCGTTGATCGCCAGAGTCCTCCACTAAATCTCTTCCCACATCGGATTCTCGTGAGAACAAGATCAATTATCGTTTCAGACACACACGATCATCGATGCAAAAAGCGGATATGCGAGGCTTAAAGCTTTCCACGTTTCCTCAAACTTACTCTAGACATAATTTCGACTCCGCCTATTAAAGAACTCTTTTTCCAAAAAGTACAAAAAGTAACTTTTGAACTTTTTACACGCTATGCCAAATAAGCCAGCGCAAATGCTACATTTTGGCAGATACATATTATTCAAATTACACGCGACTGGAAGCTAGTATTATGTTTAATACCAAACAATGAAAAAAAGAAAAAAAAGATCAAAATTCCACGCATATACACTTGCATCGTCTGGTGAGCTGTAATACAGCGTGACAAATTGCAGACTGCAAGAATTTAGCATGCATTGGCGTAATATCCGAAACCGATGAACATTGCTATATTCAAATCAGCCAAGAAATTTACTTCCGGATGAAAAAAGAACAATCCCCATCCGGAAACACCCGCGTCTTTATTCTTATTTATTTTTCCATATTTTTCTCGGTGCGCACGCATTCACGCACGCACGCACACACGCATGTACACACGCATACAAATACGCACGCACGCACATAAAGTAAATCTCTTTCTTTTTTCTTCCTTCCTTTCTTGCATTTTCATGGAGGTGGCAGGAAAATGTGTCGCGTTAACAAGTCATTTTATATATAAAAAGTTTTTTTTTTTATGCGCCGTGGAGAGAGGTCCCCTAACCAGGCTGACAGTCAGACTCTTTAACCTGGTCGAATATCCGGTTTAGATAATGCATCTCTCTGGTACTTTAAACATGCACGCTACACCGCGCAATGCGCTCTTCTGATAAACAATTCTGCACTTCACAGGGAGACAACGGTCATCCCACAAAAATTTGTTCATCTTTTTTCAGTTCGTCATTTTTCTTTCACTTCTAAACAACTTACAGAGCGACACACGTGATCTGGTGATTCCCCGCTTCACGAACGACGCGGCTACCCTCTCTACTTTCACGAACGAATTATAGAGACACATACATACACATACGCACAATCAATTTACTTCTTCTTTAAGTTGGTACAAATAATTGGGGTGAGAATTAATTATTGTTGCTTTTTGTTCGTTACGAAAATTAGAAAGAATTAGTCCGATGATAATATCACTTTCTAGCTTATCAACGGCTGATAAAAGGCAACTAAATTTCGGAGGGAAGTCGCATCAGTCGTGCTACGAGGATCAAAGTACGTATACAGATTTATCAGAAAATACAGAGAGAGAAGGTGAATGGTGATAAAGAGAAGCAAAGAAAGATCATTAATCCATCACGGAATGAAAAAAGGCCTTAATACGCTATCAAAGATCACCGGAAAGGTATTAAAATGTATCACGTATCATTCGACCACACTTTAAATTATTCAATATAAAAACACATACACACTCTTCTACGAACCAACACAGACGATATCTCGTACTACAAACGTGTATCTTAGCTCTTTTTTATTTCCACGCTCAATCGGTACCGAATATCGACAGAGAAAAAACTAGTTCTTTTTCTATGCAATTCGACTATGAAATTGTCTTTGAAGCTAACCATAGAGTTAAACTTGATAATAACTCTAAGAATCTGTCACAGGAGCCTCCAAAAGTCCGTCAACTTGCATCGACAAAGGTATTTAGCGTCACGAAAGAGGACACACATAATCGCACATGGCGTTGCTAGAAACTGTAATTTGAACGTATGATATTTCGTGTATAAATCTCGGGTTAAGTTTGGATTAGGTCCTAAACCTACGACCAGAAATATGGTCATTTAGAAAAAATGTTATTATAAGTATTAAAAACTTATGATACAGTCGTAATGCATGGAACAATAGTAACGTGCCTGCGAACACGACGTGGATCGTGTGATAAGAATTGGAAACAAATGTTCCTTAAAATGTCTTTCTAACACATAGTACACTTTTCTCATAAAGCTTCAACGGGATAACTTATTAAATAATACCATATTAATAAATGATATCCGAAGATACTATCCGTTCGATGTACATTGATTTAGTTCTTTGTATACATCGAGGTATACATCGAAGTATGCTTTAACACCAATTTTCATTGGTACAAGGATACATGTCCAGATTGGAACAACTGTTGGAAATAGTGATAAAATACGCGAACCACGTCGTATCATAAATGCAAAAGTATCATACTACTCGCTTGCATGTAAGCATAGTTAGCCGAAGGATCAGCAAAATATTCATTAAGTACAAAAAAGGGCACCCTCAAAGGTCGTCAGGGCAGAAAATGCTACTGATTACAGCAGATTTGTCAAGAGAGACATAGAAATGCTCCCTGAAATAAGGGAAATATTCCCTATCCAATTGATTGATTCTATTCAATTCGATCGATTGAGCCAAGCCTATTATCGATCTATCTCAACAAGAAATCTTGTTTCGATAAAAAAGCAAATAAATTTATCAAAATAGAATTTTCGGATATGATTAAAAAATTCACTAGATTATTTTCCTAGAAAATCTTTAACGACACTTTCCGATATATTCATAGTTGTAGCTACTTTCTACATATCTTTTGCTTTATGCAATTATTTATTAATTGCTGTTTTTTATCGAAACTTAAAAAGCTAATTAACGTATCGTAATTTTTTTTTTTTCGTTTTCCAAGAGACAAAGAAAGATAGGGTAAAATCGTGTAAGACGAAGTAAGAGAGCACAAAAATGCAGCGTGCCGCTGAAAATGTTGGGAGAAATTATCCATCTATCGATAAGCGATCGTATATTTTAGACACCAGTGATGATTTTTGATCACATTTATCGCAAAATATAATTTAAACGAAGAATTGGACCCTCGATTTTTTCGACAATTTGGTAACAATTATTCTTACATGCAAACTGTGCTAAACGATTCACAAAACTGCCACTAGTCAAGTTAAAACTATGCTAGATGTAAGATAAATACAGCAGCTGATAGTTTTACGGCTAAAACTAACGAAGACGTGGTACTACATTTTTATGTTATTTTACAGGTAAATCAACGAAGCAGGAACGTAGTACGACGTGTAACACCGTATGCTTCTAATTATTTACAAGCCTAGCTGAGCGAAATTTGGAATATGGTTTACGAAAGGTAACCTTGAAATTTGGAACATGATTTACGAAAGGTAACCTCAAACTTCTAATGTCTAAAAAATTATAAAATAATCATCGACTCGTAATCAAATATCACCAGGTGTCGAGATTCACGAAAAGGAAGAAATAGTTTGAGAAACAGAGAAGCAGCAGATAAACAAAAGCAGTTGTGTGCGCGCGCACGCGGGCATAGAAGTGCTCTATGCTTGTGTAATATGTGCGTGGAAAAAGTTCATACACGGGAAAAGGAGGGCATACACGCGTGTATCAGCGAGAAGAAAAGGAAAACAAGAGTCAGGGTTGTGGATTTGTAACAAGTAGTACAGCAATAAGTTAAGAGTCCCTAACCTTTTCATTGTTTCAAATTTGGAATCAGACGTTTTTCAGCATTGGTTTCGTTCCCTTTTATGCGAGTATGAATCTTACTGATCAAATTTTATTTACCGTAAGGTCGAATTCGAATAGAAATGTAAAGGCTAGGGATCAACACCGTAACCTACGAAATAAAAATGGACGAGAAGGGACAGAAAAAAAACGTGTAAGAAGCAAGAGGGCGGATAATAGCAGCAACAAACAGGTGGCACACACAGAGCGAATAAAAAATGTCGGGTATACAGTGAAACGTAAACAGAACAAGTAGAAAGAGAGATAGAGAGATAAAGAGAGAGAGAGAGAAAGAGAGAGAGAGAGAGAGAAAGAAAGAGAAAGAAAGAGAGTGTGTGTGTGAGAGAGAGAGAGAGAGAGAAACAAAGGCAGAGAACAGAGCCAGAAACTCTGTATGTATGTGTGTCTGTGTATATACGTGTGCATATGTATGTTTCATGTATAGTTGGGTAAATGTAGAATAAAGACAGTTATAGACAGATACAGACAGACAGACAGACAGATAGATAGAAATAAGATAAAGATTTAGTGAAAGTGAGAAAGATAGAGCAGAGAGGAGCGCTTACAGCTTGGTCTGTCGAACTCTTGCTGTAGGGTACTGGTATCAAACGTTCCTGCAACTCGCCACCTATTACCTTCAAGAGCAAAGGATAATATCATGGTTATAACTGGATGCAACGAGCAGTTAACGCACTTAGCAGTACACCACTTCTCGAAATACCGAGAAAAAAAAATATTCTTTTAACGTTCCTCAACCTTTAGCCCGGTTTGAATAACACCGCTCTGCCTTTAGGCACTTTTTAACTGATAAAACTATTTCTTCAAATTTCCCGCGAAGGGGAGCTATGTATTCGTGATCACGATAGTCTCTGAGCTCTTCGGAATGATTTCATCTCAGAAATTTTGTCGTTTCAAGCACAGATTACGTCAGAAACGACTTAAAGGTTGTCTGAAGGATACCAATTTTTGGAAGCCACTTTATCTTGTGTTTATAAAGCGTATTTGGAGCAAACATGATTTTTGAAGGTAACAGAGCTAAAAAGTGCCTGATTGTCAATGACTATCGAAAGAGAAGGCTATAGACTTAAAAGTAAAGCCCTGTTAAGTATGCATAATATTTGTGGTGTGAGTTGAATGCGTAAAACCCATAAAAGTCGATCGCAAGTATATAAGAAACTTAAAAGATAACAGAGGTTGATAAGCGGAAACCGAGGATAGTTCGTACATGCAACATAAGATATAATATCCTCAAAGTTACATCCTCGTACGATATGTTTCATCCATTGTTCTAGAATGAGAATTACTGCGGAACAATTGCTAGATTCCCGTCAGTGAACTAAATCCCTACGAATGTACGTATTTCCAAAGCATTCCCGTATTTTCGTTACTTGTAAAACAAAAATTGACGGATCCCGTTAAAGCGAGAATGATCAATTAGCTCGATGAGAGATGGGTTTTATAAATTATATTTAACTCTGTACTTCGAATATCTTCAAACCTACATGCAGTGAATTATAAAACGCAAGAAAAAAATGTACATATAACAGTGAATTTTATTACGTGAAGTAATAATTGAGTATTTTGTGAATAGTGTCACGACATGGTGAAACACCAATCGAGTTTACAGATGTTAGGATACACCGTGTGTTAAGCTTCTGATAATAAACAGGATAAACTCGAGATTAAAGACAGCCCCAACGTAGTAGAGTATTGCGCATCTAGTTATACGCATGCTAGTAAAATACCACGTGTCTAGTTACATGTAAGCTTGTAGAACACCGAGAGTCTAGTAACAAGAAGTTTAGTAGAGTAGTCAATAGCTGGCGTGACGCCAGACAGTGATACGATCAACGCGTGATCAGACGGATCGTATTAGAGTTTTCTAAACCAAAGTTCATGGATATTGGTTGCTCAAGAGTATCGAGAAGTAATCCCTATTACAATACTATCCCTCAGTGGAGGCTTTTAGACCGTGTTATGAGAATATTTCCATTTCGATTTCGATTAGGACAAAGAAAATTTATTCCCCATCTTCCTCTCGTGAGCAGAGGGGGGGAATACCCCATAAAAATGAGCTGAATACTCGAAAGAAGCAAACGGCTCGAAAAATCGAGTAACTCGAATTATTTTACGTGTATCATGGATGCCTTGTGTTTGCCAAAGATAACCGATCGTTTAATATTTCTGTTAACATGGCGATGAAAAGTCCATTCGAGCTACTCGATCTCTACTCGTCTCGAATCGGAAAACGAATTTCGGCTCAGTTCAAGTATCGAATTATTCGAATATAGTCTCATCCCCGTTTCTGAGTCCGGGATCCAACGCGCCATGTTCAGTCACCATGTTAGGTTATGTCAATGAGAATGATTTGATCGAAAGATTACTGCTCGGAAATGACCTTGATAAACCAATATCTCTGAATTCTAGAATAGTATTGATCAGACGTATCCCAGTAATACGTTCAACGACTAGTTTCCTACGCAGGATTCCATTGCCTAATTTTCTCGTTGCGTCTTATAAGGTGCAGAAGCTTCAGTGCGGATCGCTTAATTAGTTTACAATAGAATCAGACTGGAATCCTCGTAAAATAAATCGATTTGCGAGCGAGAGTAACTACTTACAAAACACGAATAAGAAATGTTAAGTAAGCGTGAGGAAAACAAAATAAAGAGGAAGCTAATGTGCCGGTGTTCGCAATTGGAACAGTGGCCTTAAGTAGCTTTCCTGAACGCGTTTGTTCGAACGTTTCACCAGACGTCGGTGATACCACTGCTGTTAACGCAGAAGTGGCTGGATTATTGGAAAAATATATCTATTTTGCCCGACGGCGGAAATTTCGTCCGATTAACGAGCCTGTCCTGCTAAGCTCGCAGTCGATCATTTCTGAGATTCTTTTTTCTCTTTCAGATAAATCTTCTGCAGGCAGAAGATGAACATTTAAGACAATTGAGTATTTTGTACTTCTCTTTTCACTGGTCGTGAAAGAACATCGTGAGTTCGTGCAAACAGGGTACAGTCTAACGTAAGCCAAGCATAGAAATCACAGAAATGCTTTTCTCAGTGTGTGCATAGACAGCGGACAATTGTAAGTGGTCTTTCTAATCTTAATCTTAGTAAAATACAAACTTTTTAGGCACTCGTCTTTTCCTTAAATTTGTAACTTCTTTACTGACAGATAATGTTACAGCACAAGTCACTCGAGCAAATGCAGTGCCTAAGAAGTTGACCAAAATGTAGACTTCCGTATTTCTTTAGCCTGAGAGAGTGAAACTGAAGACGAATCTCAATGTAGACGAGATGGATAACGACTTGTGTTGAGTCGTATGTTTACAAAATGCAGGCATACATCGTAAGATATAATGCTAAATGAGAAATGAGTAAAATAAAAATTCTCTTTTGCAGTCAACAATGCTCTCACTGAACATTCTTTCGCTGTGCTCTCTCGGACAACGGACAACGGAACCGTGACACTCTGACGCTAAGGCAAATTCCCTATTAGTTGCTGTAACACTCGGAATATCGTGGAAAGTCTTACAGAAGTTTGGCTATAACAGTGAGTAAAAAAATAGCATCATTTTGACAACGTTTGGAGTAAATGGTTACAAATATATAGATGATTAGAGAACGATCTGAAAAGGAAAAATATTCTTAGATCAAAATGCACATGGATGAGCAACGATTGCCGTTAAGAATCAGCAGTTTCTTTTATTCACCAAGTCACTGTGCAGATTTCTCTCCGTTTGTGTGGACGCGAATCAAGAAACGAACTTCCATAACTTTCATTTGCCTTCTCCGTTCAGTAGAGGGATCAATGAACCACGAAATAAAGTAATTAATACTCTGCAATGGTTTAGTCAGGATAAGTTCACAATATTTACAATTACACACTAGCTATTTGAACTTGTTATTCTCTTAATAATAACTGCTATTCCAGCGTATTTCGCTTATTCTACCATTGTCGTTATTCCTTCTTTTAAACACGGCTTGGAACCTGGTAGCTTCCCAAGTGCCGCTTATGCGTACAAACATAAAGAAATATTACAACTTTGTTTATATAACTTATTTTCTATACCGAATATTAAACTGCAAAAAGAAGAGAACCGTTTCCTAAGATAACAGAAAATTAAATAAACGTACCTATATAACTGAGTATTTAAGTGCTATCAAATAGAATGAAACTTTACGGTGTTGGGTATGTACAAGTACCTCGACATTTCATTTCGTTGACACATCGAAGGAAATGTAAAACAAACTTTAC
This sequence comes from Eufriesea mexicana, assembly GCF_001483705.2. NCBI lineage: Eukaryota > Metazoa > Arthropoda > Insecta > Hymenoptera > Apidae > Eufriesea > Eufriesea mexicana. Next base: position 112,099 of record NW_016917902.1, read on the forward strand.
CATTTCGCATTAGAAATATCCCAGTTTCATCCTTTTTGTACGAAGTACGTGAGTGCAGAGGTTCAATGCCACAGTTAAATAACCGCAATACAGAGATATATTAGTGGCATGAAAGAAAGGAGTAAAAGATTGCCGCGTGTTAAAGACACATCTAAGAACGTTCATGCACCCTCTGCTGATTGGTTTCAATCAAATATAACATTCGGATAACGTGTCTTAAACTTTATTTTATATAATAACAATAATAATAATAATAGTCGCTAATAATAATTAAAAATTAATATATTAATAATCAATCATTTTCATTCTTCCAATGTGATAAACTAATTTCAATATATTCAATGCGTCAATATTAAAAACTGAATGTCTTCTCCCGATTGCAATACGTTTTAGCCATTGTTACTTTGCATAACCACGCAATCTGCAGTAGACACTTAATCTCTTAACAATGATGAATTGCGAATACATAAAAATTCCTCGCAAGAGTTCTATTTTTCCTCCACATGTGAGAACAACGACGAATATCGTCACCGACGTTTCTTTCGTTTGTATATAATATACAGCGAATTCTCGCCTGACGAGCAGGCGAATCACGTCGGGGAACCCTAAGATAGAAACGAACCAGAGATAGGAACGAGACAACTTATTCCACAATGGAACACTTGGAAGTTGAACCTTCTTTTTCAAGAAGTCAAATGCCCTATAAACTTAACAACTCTTGCGGTTTTATATATATCAATGGGACAGATGATTACGTAGAAACAAAACCAGCAAAAATAGGCAGATTTATGTACAGCAGTTAGAGTATAAAGTTGAAGACATATACAATATGTATATTTCTTATAAAAGAGGTTCCCTGATATTTTAATGCATCGCGGTTCATTAGGGGTTTCTCTACAAGTACATTCTAAAGTATCTTTCATTTCCTTACATAGTTATTAGCGAACTCGCAGTAAATTGCAATGCATTAAAATCTCAAGCTTTCAGATTTCAGTGTTTCAAGGCTTAACTGTTCTTAAAAGAGAATTCTCTTCCAGCGTTCCACAAGGGATTCAATAGAAAACCCGTTGTCTATCGTTTACATTCTATGCACAGGTAGTTAAAATAGAACCAGAAATTCGTTTTCTAGAACCAGTAATCCAGTAGCCCAGTTGCAACAGAACGTTATGTACAGAATTATTAGGTATTTTATCATTGACTAATGCAACTGGATATTGAACTGAGAACGATTCCTAACCTAGCCAGGAACATAGCTACTTTTCCGGATATATGTTTTGACGGATCATCGCAACCAGGAGAGTAGACCTAACGCGACTGACGGTTTTTCGTTTTTTACAACTTCCTTACGAAATATTAATATCATCTTTTCCTTGCTTTTGTTTTGTCTTTCGTTTCTTTCGCAACCCTGGCAGTGAATATCGGCTTTTAAACCAAGGGGTTTCATGTGACACACACCTGGTGCGCGAAACGTTTAAGAAGTTAGAACAGAACAGAAAAGTGACGACTCTCTCTGTCGATCTGAACAGGATTAAAAATAAGTTCGCCGCGTTTCTCATTCGCTATCCATGAGCAAAATAAACTCAGATGATCGCTAACGATGCCAACCAATCACTTCTGTATAGTTGCACGATGAAACCTTGATCGTTCTTTCCGAAACTTCGTTACAAAAAAATATTTAGGCTTCTGTCTTCTTATTCCTAATCGTCCGCCATTTTTTCTTTACTTTGTTACCGATACTTTATAACCTAAAAGTCGAAATGAATTATAATTTATAAAACGGAACATATTAGATACTTTTAGCTATGAATATTAAGCTTACAACGACTCTGAGCATTTTTAACGGTTTAATGACCCACGGTCCAAAATGGCGCGTCAAGGTTTCATCGTGCCCCTAAATTGAAGAAGAAATAAGGAAGGAGAATAGGACAGCGACGAGATCCAATCTCGCAATTAAGTACTTCTTTTTGCCACTGTCGTTTCCTTCATTGCTCTTCGTGAGGTCCGTCGTGCTTTTCTAACGAGAAAAACGAATCACACTCTTCGTGATTCTACTGGCAGATCATGGGGATCTATAAGTCAAGTATCTCACGGCTTAAGAAACCCTGTTTCTTCTTGATTAAAATTCGTGCTTAAACATCGTTCCACGGGTTTGAAATCTGTCTGGATGATACACAGAAACCATGGCAGGTTAGAGAGAAACCGAGCTACAGAAAAATTCCCCATAGACGTGAAAATGAAGATATTATGGAACGTACAGCGTGTCTATTGTCTCAATTTATCTCAATTTATCTCAATTTATCTCTGTAATCCTTGGGAATGTACTGACTGTTTTTATTTCGGTGGATTAACTGGAACAACAGCATATAGATTACTTAACAATAGAATCATAAATATATTTATCGATTAAACATCCAATTTAATATGCTTAAAATTGTCGAACGTTCCGTTTTCGATACAACGTTTTCTTCATATTGCAGCTTATCGTTATTAACTCTCGTGTTATACAGTGCTCGAACAAGTTAGAGAAGTTATTCCATGAAATGATCTTCGGAATTCCGTGTTTGTTTCAAATTCCAATTTATTCCGAGCATAATACAACGTGAACGTCGTTAGTTAGCGTTGGGCCCGATAGGTGTCACTGGTTTAGCAGTACTGGACATTGTTTACTTCACATTTTACAGTGGAATTGAACATAAAAACGAAACAAGAGACATCCTGACAATTATATATACGAAAGTTCCATACATGACGTGAAAAAGATATGACAGACTTTATAAACACCCTGTACGATACCCCAAAATGAATGCTAGATAATAAGATTAAGTGAGACGTATTAAGTCATGATGATCTATTATGCGTCCTAGTTGATCCTTCAAATTTTTCCCTCTTTACAGAAGCCCATCTTTACGACGAACAGAATCTCTGGTTACGTATATAGGCTCCTAAAGAGAAAATCGAAGATAAGTACATTTCCTGTTGACATAACAGACATTGGGAAGATTGTAAAAGAAATGAATGCATCTTTTGTCTCACCCTGACATGTTCTTCCTCGTGAACAATGACCTATTTAAGAAAGCCGAATGGAATTATTTTGATTAGGTCTATCGATGAAAATAGAAGAGATGAAATCTGCTGACATGTTCGAATTAAGTTTCAAGACTAGCAGATGAGTATAGAGTAAAAACGATGATATAAACGATGATATAAACGATGAACAAGCAGTGTGTGAAGATATATATCAGTCAAGCAAGCAAGCGTTTAAGCCGGACCATCGTGCACGCAGACAATAACCAGTCAGCCTAACATTTTCATAGACTATATCAGGCGTTATCTGTTGCATATCGAACTTAAAGGTGCTTGAAATAAAACACGCTAGGTTTCAAGTACGGAATGGCGAAATTTAAGTTAACAAAAGTGAACAAAAGAGGGGTGAAGATTCTGATCCGTTCAGCGGAGAATTCGAAATCCTCGAGAAATTCTAGGTTCCTCCATTTAATTTTCGAATATATCGATATATTAGCGTAACATACTATAGAACGTATTATTAATATAATAATTAATCTTTTCAAAATTAATTGAGACATTTGACAATGTAATTCGTGAGGAAGTACTCACACTTTTAGACGGACGAAGAGGATGGAGGAATCTTAAATTATCTTCAGCTTTTGCGATTGTTCTGATCGATGTGAAAGTGAAATGATAGTTCTGTTTGATCATAACCTATATCGTCTCCTTTTCTGTGCTCGGTTTTCTAAAGAGGTTCGCAAAGAAGGCTAAACAAGCATTTCTAGAGCTGATGAACTTGGCCGCCTTGTGAAGAAGCTCGGACGAACAGGCTGAACGGGTCTCTGTTTTCAGAACGAGCCTTAAGTACCTGTAGTTCTCTCTCTTTCTCCCAGAATCGGACAGAAGCAACGCTTGAGCGTTGCCGATCTCTTGTTCCTTCGACAAGCAGAGCACTTCACTGGAACTTCGTAGAAGAAGAGGAAGAAAAAGTAGAAAAAGACAGAAGAAGTGGAGGATGAGTCATGTCGTGGAATAATAATGTCCTTAATTGGAAGAATGAAGATATTACGAAGAATCTAATGGTTTCTGAGATAAAACTCAACCCTTTAAGAGAATTCGAATAACAGGTTTGATCAAATATGAGAGCTAAACCTTAGAAAATGGTAAAATCTTAAGTATAGGGATCTACACTCTCAAATGCAATTAAAGTACTCTCGATGCAAGAAAAGAGGCAGTCTATTAAAATGTTAAGAGTAAGGGAAATCTTCTAAAAGTCAGCCGACGTTCTAAAGAACTAGCAACCACTGAAATAATATCATACAGCGTTCAACGGAGACAGTGGACAGACAGGTAAAACACGTACATTATAAAATAAAAAAAAACCTCACGACGATCTCGTGAAGCGTAGTTCAAAAAGTAAAAAATCACACATATAGAAAAGAAGTTGGTAATTAACAGTTGAAAGGAGCATCGAAAGTCAATTTACTGAACCTTTGAAGCTACCAACTATTGGAAAACTATTAATAAAAACACGCGACGCCTTGTTAATTGAGTATCATCTAAAATAACCACCATAAGTCGCCGAACGAAACGAGAAAAGCATATCTTGTCGTTTACGAGAGTTCAGGCAAGAAAGAAAGATGGCGGATGGTCTGAAATCGAGAACAGTATCCTGACTGAAAGTTAAACGTTGGAAGTAATGACAGAGATACGCAAAGAGATAGATAGATAGATAGATAGATAGATAGATAGATAGATAGATGGATAGATAGATAGATAGATAGATAGATAGATAGATAGATAGATAGATAGATAGATAGATAGATAGA
>NW_016917902.1:116988-140828 GCF_001483705.2 Eufriesea mexicana
GAGAGAGAGAGAGAGAGAGAGAGAGAGAGAGAGAGAGAATGGGAGAAAATGAAAACATAGAAGGGGATATTAATGAAAACCGATTCAGTCTTTCAGCAGAAACTAAAAGGAAAGAAACGAGGGTGGTGAAGGTATAGTAAAGAGAAAAAGGGAGTTTAAGGATGTACAGTGATGACACGCAAAGCTGCCTTTTAAATGCTGGTCTCATGCACGAGCTTCGTCAATTCCGGGAGGGCCAGATTATTGGAGCTGAGAAGCAGGGAATTTCCTGTGTTGTTGTCTCTGTTGTTGCTACTCTGCACCTGCGTATGGTTGGGTTGCTGGGCCTGGTTTAGGGCGCTATTGGACGAGGATCTATTGTCATTGGTGGTGTTTATGGTGTTATTATGATGGTGGTTGTACGCGTTGCCCGATCCCGTGACGCTGAGCAACAATGGCGACGTAGAGCTGTTCATCCTGGCAGCGGTATGGTCCTGATCGGCGGTCTTGTTCGGCAAATTGCCCTTGCTGGCGTTCAGCGCGGTGTTTGTCGGGTCTTCGTCAATGTATGTGAAGTCAGAGAGTGGTCGGGGCCCGGTGTGGCTGCGTGAGCTGCGCATACTGTGTAAGCTGTGTAAACTATGGACAGAGCGACGCTCCTCCAAATCTTCCAGAGTCGACTTGAACGCTCTGATTACTCGAAGCTGCAAAAACAGGGAAGAGGGTGTTCTATCAGGAAGCGAGGAGGCAAGCCAGCGACACACAAGCACGTCATACTTGTATTTATCTCAATTTGTGTGTGTCAATAATCTTATGTTTTTCATGTAGTTCGTGTTTTCGACCTAGGGAGACAAAATATATCATTTTTTGGTTACTTTTTGCTGGTGCTTTATGGTTTACTCGATTGCTGTTCTATAGATGTATATCTCTGATCTTTACAGTGCTTTCCGTCCCTCCCTCTCTTCATAGGGGGAGGGGGATACACAATTCTCTTGCAGGAATAAAATGGATATATATATAGCTTTGTAGGTTTCTCTAATCGTGTAACATGTATATATGTGTATGTACGTCTAGTGTGCACACACTGATGGGTTGTTCTCTTCGCCGTGGACTTGGTTGCATTTCACCGGAGTTCAGACTTAAATGTTTGCGTTCTGCGGCATGGCTCTACCGCCAGGCGTACATACATGCGCGCATCTATCTTTACTGTGCGTACCTACCTATCCTAACTGAAAGCCGCAGAAGTATTTAGAAGGATCACAAAAAAAAAAAAAAATAAAAAAATAAGAAATAAAATTAAGAGCTCTTTGCTTCGCTACATACCGCCGTAACGATTTCTCCTCAATGACAACCAATCTGATTGGACGAGTCTATTTTTCACCTTTTAAACACAGGCTACTACTAGACTACCTGGGCCTGGATAAACTGATTCTGAACATCGAACCACCAACTTCTGAAAGCAGAATCATCCTTACATCTTGCTCCTGATCAATTCGCCACAACATAGTCTCTCCTAAAAGGAAACGATGGATCAGATGCATCATTTCATCGAACAAAACCCTCCGTGCTAGTAATCTAAAGTAGGCCAGTAATACTTAAGAAAGATCTTCGGTTTAAATATATCTAAGATTGATATACAGAACCGCGAGTTTTTCGTTCCTTAGGACGAAAATGAAGGTGTTCGATACATGGAACGACTTGCAACTACAACGGACTTTGTTCTTCGAACAATGTCACAAACGTCTTTTCTGTATGGTCCACAATAATCTAGAATCGAGCTAAAGATTGGAGGTTAGTTTCTGATGAAGCACACGCTTGAACCGTGACCATAAAGAGAGAGTCAAGCGTAGAAAATTTAAAGTCAGAATAGAGACAGTGACAAAAATAAACAGATAGACAGACAGAGCACGAGAGAATGTATACATCCTCGAGAAAGAGAGAGAGAGAGAGAGAGAGAAAGAGATAGACAGAGAAGAAGAGAAAGATGAAAGTAGGAGGTTTTATGAATTATAGAGAATTCTGGTGAACATTATCGTGACTTTTTAAACATTTTTCGTGATCGTGCTATTTGCAAATAACACTGCATTCCACATTTACGCCAGTATACTGATTCCTACGAGGAATCTCTTTGTGCAGAATCAAGTTTCTTTCTCTTCTGAACATTAGTTATGGTTTGTCCAATTCATCGACTAGTCTGTACAGTTGTTTCACTATTTATTTCAGAGGCGAGTAATTCATAAGATCATGACAAGTTACCAGCAGCTGATTCTGTTCTATGCTCCTAGCATAGGAGCTCACATTTCTTTGAGTCTAGCAGCTTGATCAGTCCAATCTTTGTGACCGGCAGATTAATCCGAAATCTGGACTGTTCAAGACCTATCCTGATCATGATCTTGCGGTATATAATGATCGAAATAGTATTGAAAATGAAGTTGCCTTGTTTTCAATACTAAAACTCTGACAATAGTTCAGTATAATTCAATATTTCCTCATTTCGGAGCACCGTGAACGGGGGTGTTATCCCCAACTGTTCCAACCTTTTGGTTAAACAGACAAGTTTTCCTGGTAGTTGAACCCTAAAATAGATTGCCTTGGTGAATTCCAAGTTCAACAGGGCGCACCGTGCGGTATCATTCGAAAAATCAGACTCGGTCCGGTCTGATGAGTCAAGAACGAGACACTGGGAGGGTCGATTACATGCCGGCAATTATAGCAGTTACAACACATCATAATTATAGTAATCGTAGCCACTAGAAGCTTCTAGTTTGTCGAAACCCACTTTTTTCTGGTTTAGAACGCACAAAATCATTGCAAGAAACTTAACCTTTCTATGACACTTGCGCGTAACGCCATGTTAGAGATCGGGCAAACACAAAGTCGATGCAAACGTGAGCAATCGTGCACACGCACACTTGCATACTGCATCAAAAGGACAAATTAAACAAATTGGAATGATGGGATACCGTGTGCCACATTTATGGTAGATTATAACTGCTTTTAGTTGGGTCACTCCAATTGCGATCAAGAAATATAGCCAGATAACTAATGATCCAATGGCTGTTCGAGGCTGGAGGAAAATGTAAGACTTCCTGTCAGGATTCAAGGAAACTTATCTGACTGTAGAAGACAAATTGCACATCCAGTAACTAGCTTTCAACTTTGCTTCTTATGTAACGTTGAATGTTCCTCTGAATCTCAGAAGCTATCATTTAGCTACTTACAATCTCTTGGACTTTTAACAATCTCGAAATTCGTTCATAGATAAAGTATTATGCCAGAAATGTTTCTCTTTCCTCACAGCAATTGCCTGAAATAAGTACGAACATTTAGTCACGGATCGCACACTGCGAAGGGAAGTAAATTTTACCTGCAATTAAACAATATGACCCAAGTATGGCCATAAAGTGGCACAGGTGGAGGTAAGAAGGTGTATGAGATTGAAGAAAGCTGAGAGACACACTCGTTCACGAGAGAGCCTGGAGATAGTATTCTGACGGGACAGAGACAAGGTGGCAGGAGTTTTCTGACGCGCCGCGAAACTTTTTCCCAGAGGTGATTTGCAAAAGCGGAAAGGTTGAGCGAGTTATCATGGTCGCTCGTTTGCAAATCCGTTCTAAAGAAAACTTTTCAGGGGTTGCCGAATGCGAGATCCTTGATCAGAAAAGGAATGCAGAGGGAGGAACAAACACAAACAGAAACGCAAGCAGCAGAGTAAGGGAGAGAAAGAAGGAGGGAAAGACTCTGCTCGAGGTAGAATTTTTAAAAGCTTCAGACACCTCTCATCGAGGCAATTATAATGTTCTCGTGCGAGTGTACGTACGATACCAAAAGAAGGTAGTGAATGGTTAAAAGTTGGTACCACACGGCCATCACGAAAAAAGAATGCTTGCTTTTTATGGCGGTTTTTCCTTGTTCTAACAGTCGTAGTATTATATCATAAGAACAAGTATGAAAATGACACAATATGGAGGAAATACACGCAGCACACAATCATGTCAGACAGCTATAGACTACTGAAAAAAGAGGGCGGGCGGACGGTGGTATACCGGCACAAGAGGCTCTTCTATTGATTCCACCGACCAGCCCACACCCACTACACAAAAACACAGTGGTGTGACGAAACATCGTTCACTGTATCAGTGCTAAAGAATCGTCGCCCTCGTTCCTGGCTAATTATTCCTCGGACGTTACCAATTTTCTTTAAACCTTCTTCTCTTCAAAGAGTATTACACTTCCCTAGATCTTATTAATTACACGTTCTGACTCCTTCGTTATGAATAAACTTTGGATATCTTTCAATTATGTATCAATGCAAAATATCAATCAACAATTCAACTATATACTTATAGAAACAAATTTGTCTTTTGCTTTGTCAAATTTCAGTTTAGAAGATTCTTTCTCTTCAATTGGACATTTCAAAAGACTCACAGAGACGAATTACTCTGTAATACTCTTTGATACCGTGCCTTAATTATATTTAATATTCTACGCTATCTTTCAATGAACTGCGACCCAAAGCAATATGGTTTATCACGTCCTTCGAACAGTTTATAGAACAGGATCACTCTTTGCTTTCGTGACGTTAGCTTTTAGGCGTCGAGTGATCACAATAGCCAAAAGGTGGATGTTACTGATCACGAAGGGCAGGTTCGATGGCGACGTTTCACTCAGCACATCGTACGTACGTCGACGATCCGTCCTGTGTATGCGTACGTATGGCAAAGTTGACGATACAACGTATTATTAACGGCAGGCGATCTACATGAGCTACGTACTTGTTTGTACTCCGACAGGATAAGTGTGGCGGCGAGCATGACTGCCGCCCCGTTATACCTCAGTCTCCCGAATGGGTTCCGCTGGCTAACAAACCACAAATCATACCATCAGTCTTAATTTCTATCCTCTCCATAGTATCGTTACTTTTTTAAAGGCGTGTTTTTGGCGTTTGCGTCAGTATTGAATCCCTGCATACACTGGCATATGTGTCTCGTTATTTGGTTCTGTATTATTATATTTTTGTATCTGTTACTTTAGTTCCTCGTTGGGTTCTTTGCTCTCAGTCAAGTTTCCCGAGTTACCGAGAAGCTTTTGGACAAGTATCTTTGCAGATATGTAAGTGTCATACTGTGTGTTTAGATTTGAAAGGAAGACAGTCCTGGAGAACTCGAGGCTTCGTGCAAAGTGGTCAACGGGGTCGAAAATCACTTGGAATATTGTTCTTGAAGGACTGAGAGTTGGCATTAACACGATACTGATATTTCATTCGCTAAAATTTGCAAGTTAAATCATTTTTTTTAATTTACCAACTTTCCTCGACGTCCTCAAGAGTGGCCAATACACAAAGTAACTTAAACCTCTGTGTAACTGAATTAACAAAGCTTGAAAGCTTGCAGAGAACAGAATTGAACGGCCAATTGCTGCATGCAAGCATTTTCCAAAATGAAGTGAAGTCCAGTAGGTTTTGTATGTCCAAAACGACGTGATCAATGGCCTGGGGAGTGATCATGTAATAGAAAGTAAAAAATTATTAGAATCTCTAGCAAAAGTTCAACCAACAGTTTGTTTAGAATAAACTGTTCTAAAAGTAATTCAAGTTTAACTTTCCAACGGTATTCTCCCAGTTATAGTTTCAAAGACTTGCATCCAAAACTTCAAGGCCATTATCAACCATTCTTCGCTTCCTTTGGTTTCAAAATTATCATTAATACGTTTCTTCCTTTCTTATACCAAAGAAAGTGCTAGTGAGTGTATAATAAATGCACATTCGCCTCGAGCCTGCAAAAAATGATTAAATTCCCTGCGTGTATATAACAGTGTATGTTCGTGTTCGTATGCGTGTGTATGTGTAAGTTGACTGCCAGTTTCTTGAAAATTTCTTTATCGATAAGAGCCTCGACTGTCGTGTACACGGCAGACACAGATAAACAGACAGATAAACAGACAGACTGTGCACGTACATCTCATTATACGCAACAGTACACGCACATCGAGAGACACACGATGCATTATGGCACGTATCATCCATCATATAAATGTTAATGATAAGGTGTATCACAGCAAGACTGACACACACTGCAACGATTAAAGAACAGAAATAAGAGATAAAAAGGAGCAAATACCAGCCAACGGATTCTTAGGTGTCCACAGCTGAATACATATACGAGTATAACAGTATGCTTTTGTTTCTCCATGAGAAATATACAGGATGCAACAGCGTGTCGTTGTTCGTTTGTGACTGTCAATTATGTTGCTATTATTTGCCCATAGTTATATATATATATATCGTCTTTAACGGTAGACTTCTGCCGCGAGATCTTGCATGCAGTTCACACGCATAGCACATATACAAGGTAATCTGGGACTGCTTATTCGTAAGTGCATCTCTTGTGAATTGACGTTTGAGTTATAGGAAAGCTTCCGCAACAGAAAGATTGCCTGTGCGTGTGAGTTCAGAATCATCGTAGCTGCTTTTTCTTTGCTTTGTTCTTGGTTAAACGTTAATATATGTATACATAGGATGATGATTGTGATAATGATGATTGTGAAGCTTGAGGCAAGTCGTTGGAAAATTAGTAGATTCTTTCTGTAAAATTGTAATAACATTTGAATGATGAAGGTAGTACGCTTGTATGGATGACTGCTGAGTTGGAGTTTCATTAAACAAGAAGTTTTCTTGTGTCTCCTCGTCTCGGTAATTAAGGACTCTCTTTTTTGTCTGAGGAAATAAAGAATGTCTTGAAAGTGAATAGAGTGAAGTGGAATATGAGACACTCAAGAATGTTTTTGACACATCCATCATAGGTTGACTGGAAATATATACTTGAAGCGTGACAAAATATATATGTAGACATATAATATTCAACGTCTACTTCCATGGCAGAAGACTGCTGAACAAAAAAGGAGCAAAAAGAGAGAATAAAAATGAAAAAAGAGAACAAAAAGATAGAAGAGAAGGAAAAGAAAAAGTTGCGTTTACCTAGATATCAAATTCTCACATTGAAAGATACAGTTGTGTGATGTAAAAATATTTCAATATACCTCTGTCTGATGAAAAAATGTGAAAAAAGAAAATACTTGAGAAGCAGGCAGCAAATACACGTACAAAATTCATTCCCAATGCTTGGAAAAATCTTGTATCAGTAGTTACTGAATCACTTATATGCCGATAACATATCATATAAACAAAGCAATCCCTGAAACTGAAAATTGTGTCAAAAAAAGATAGATATGGGGAGAGAAAAAAAAAAAAAAATGGAAAGAGAATGTGAATGGATGAAGAAAACTTTGTAAGGAAACTCAACAGCTGCCGATGTATCAAATTCGGCATTTCCTAAAAGTAAAAATCACTTCGATGATTCTGTTAATGAATATTTAGAAAAAAAAGGAAAGATTGACCGACAGTGTTTTAATAAATGAAATGAAACGAAAAGAAGAAAAGAATTGCAAAAGCGTACCCTGCCGCGCGTGTATGTGTGTTCTGCACACATATATACGCATACACATATATATACGCGTACACATACGCGCATGCATTTTACATACACGTGTGTATATAGACATATATCTACGTATATACACGTATATACGGGCAACTTACATACGTACATACATACGCACAAATGTGCATGCAACACCTTATAATCAATGAAAAAAGAAGAAAATAAAAAACAAAACCGGATGCAAGAAGAAAAGTCGGATATTTGGAATTCAAAAAAGTTGTTACTTTAATTACGTTTTAGTATTATACTGGTTTTCTCCTTGGACAGAAAATTAAAGTAAGAAAGTAACAGATTTTAATAGGATAAAACCAAATAAATTTGGTGTAAATAAAAGTAAAAATAATGTTTCCTTTGAGAAGGAGAAAGGTAATTAGCAGTCTTGTATTTGAAGAGAAGAGATTAGGCAAGAGCATAAAGATACATGAACTGAGATTTTAAAGTGCTATACATGAAATTCAGTTATTAATATGAACACAATAAGCAATTATATCGTTGAAGATTCATTAAGTATTGCTAACAGTATTTAAGAAAACAATTTCATTAATTATTCGTGTATCTTTACATTATATTATGAAATTATTTAAAAATTACAGATCAATCATGCAGGAGGCAATAGGAGATAACAAAAGGAACATCTTTTACCTAATACAAAAATGACGAATCACACTTTATTTTACAATAACAGGACTTTGAAAATACAAGTATTAAACGTCTGTCGTCAAACAACCCGTTGTACATGCCGGCACGACAAATTGTTTGATGCCAGGCGCCTAACATTTATATTTTCCACGTTCCATTTGTATAAAATAAAATGAGTTAAAATACATTCTTACAAGATAAAGATATTCCTACTGTGATCCTCCATTACGTCCTGCTTTATAAACGTGATAATATTAAATATAAATATATATCAGCTAATAGAAAAATATGAAAAAATGATAGCAAAGATTTGCAGGTAATAATTCTTTGAAACTTGCATTCAATACCATTATAGTACCTATCAGAGTAATTTGATACTGAAGTAAAAAGCTGGGAAAGACGGGATATGGTTTGGTAGCCTGATATTCGAGGAATTCTCTTCTCTTCAAATAGGAGATGTCGAGGATCCTGACTGAAACAGAATGACTGATTTTAATCAAGGTAGTTTATAAAAAAAATAAAAAAAAAAAAAAAGACGAAAAAGGAAAAGAAAGCAGAAAGGGAGAGTTAGAAAGAAATAGCAGCGCAAAACAAGGGACCAGAAATGTCTCTTCGTTGTGTCGAGTCGCTGAAATAAAAAAAAATATAGCACGACTTGCGCGAAATAAGCGATTAGAAGCTTGCATCTTGCAAGCAAAAATGCGACGAAACGAAACAGAGAGAGAAAGAGAAAGACAGGCGAAAGAGATACACGTTGGATAGGCAGACAACCAGAAGAGACTTAAATAGAATAAACTTAAAATAATACAGAAAGAAACACAAAACTGTAAAAAAAAAAAAAAAAAAAAAAAAAAAAAAAAAAAAAAAAAAAAAAATAGAAAGAAAAAAAGGAAGAAAAAGTTAAAAGCAATAAGTTAGAACATAGTTTTCAAGACCAATTAGAAATTAGAAGTTAGAAATAAATGTAAGCTTGACTCGAAATTGAAAAAGAAAGTAGTAATTATTGAGACAGAGAAGGTAAACGTGGATAAGAGAGGAACCAGCTACGTCAAACAGAAAGCACCAGTAAGAAGGAAAACTCAAACTGGTTAATGAGAAAAACAAAACCATTGAAAAAAAAAGTCAAATAAAATGGTAATCATAATAAAGAATTAATATTTAAGAACGGTCAAACAGTGCGGAGATTGGATTTGCGGACTAACCATATAGTAATCCTGAGAGGGGGATCTGCCTGTCACAGATACATTCTGCACCAGAGTTCTATTGCTCGTCTGAAAGTAGGTTACATATTCAATTTATATAAATAGCTTAACTGAGTTGTGTATCTATAATATTTTTTTTTCCTTTGTTTATTTGTTTCTATAATAGCTTAGAGATGTAATTTCATTCAGATACATTACTCTTTTGTAGGTGAAATCTGTGTATGTGTGTGATTCTTGCATTGTAACACATCGTTATAATTTTCTGCTTTTTATCACCATGCTAGATCAAGAATAGTGTTACCAGAGTAAGAAGAAAGGAAATAAGAGAGAAAGCGAAGTATAAGTCAACAGAATAAAGAAAGTGAAGATCATTTCGGTTAAAGTTCACTCCTTTTTTTTTCCTTTTCACTCTTTGGACTATGCGATCATCCCATCAAACAATAATCAAGTGTTTTCAATCAATCGACATCGTAGGTAACTTCAATCATGGATTCTCTCGCACGTCCAAGAGATGTTTTCTATAAAATAGCGTCAGTAGCACCGTTATGATGTAAAATGTGGCTTACACCATCACGAGGCGTCATGTTGGTCAAGTATGCGCTAGCTTCATCACGCTTAACCCGTTCCCATTGAGAGAAACGAAAGAACGAAAATAAAAGAAACAGAAAAATACGAGAGGCATCGTAGACGAGGAAGGGCTTATTTGTCCTTTCCGACTCTCGCTCGAGCATCGATTCTCAAATTTTCAAGTGTTGAACAATTCTGCAGATATTCTTACGCTAACCGTCTATACCTAATTTCCTCTCTGTTGTACGGTCCCAGGTGAGTCTCGGTATTTTCCTTTCAATAGCCTAGATATTGACTTTCACGTTAAAACATTTATTCCCGGAACTGTCACGTATCAAAGCAGGCTTCTTAATCTCTTTTGTACTATGTTCCTAAGATCAGAATTCCATGGATTAATATCAAGGAAGAAGCTCGAAGGTATCTGTTCCTCCACTTCTATAACCATTCCCGATTGCGGGAAATGTAGTCCATAAAGAGAATATGACTCGAACTGAACTTTGGGATAGAGAGATGGATCAAGGACTGCTTGGACTACTACAAACTTGGTTCTAAATGATCAAATCCGCGTCGCTACGTCGAGCAAACCTATGACTAGCTATCTAAAATGCCTACGTGCTTGGGTTCTAGGGATCCCAAACAATTAGGCAGTAAATACTGAAGCTGAAACAAGCTGAAGAGTTCTACCATAGCCGTCTCTACGCCTTACCCATTCCTGGTTACGTTCATCAACGTTAATTAAACTGTTCGGCTGCTCTGTTCGACTTAATTAAATTTTTCCCTAGGAGGAAGGGATTTCTTGCCTGTAAATGGGTCGATAAGGCGACAGAGGACAAGAGAGGCACGAGTAGGTATAATATAAAAGGATAGACAACGATCGATTATTCCGGTCATTCGATTAAGTTACTGACTTCCTCATGGCTCAATTTAACCTCTTCGATTTAATTTGTTGAATCAGAGGTGTGATTTTACTCAATAGATGAGCCAAAGCCTGTATTTTCTGTAAAAGACACAGTTATGAATGCAATGTAATGTAATGTAATGTAATGTAATGTAATGTAATGTACTGTACTGTACTGTACTGTACTGTACTGTAATGTAATGTAATGTAATGCAATGTAATGTAATGTAATATAATGTAATGTAATACAATGTAATGCAATGTAATGCAATGTAATATAAAATGAAGATACCAGGTCGAAGAGGTTAAGTGAGATAATCGTAACACTTGTGAATCATAGTATATACACTCTTTGAACATCTGAAAGGCTTTTTCTCAGGACGAGTAACCGACTGCTATGTAAGGGTGAATGTTGTAACCCTTTGTAAGTCCAAATTTTAATACCAACTATGAAACAATGGTAAACGTAATTTATCTGAAAAAAAGCACCGACAAATATTAAATACGTTGACTAAGAAAATAATCAGGCTCTAGTTAAAGATAGAGAACAATGGGTATCTGTAAAGAATTATTTCCAAGGAGAATAGACACCTGAATAGTCAAACTTGGTTTCGTCTCATAAAGGGTTAAGAGCCGATAATGGTGTCGAATGGATTATTAAGAACTTGGATAACCTTCAGAAGACCCTATAAAAATTCAGTCACTGAAACGAGAATTAAGATCAGGGAAAACGACCTGAAGGCGATCGACCAGGTCGAAAAATCGAACGTGTAACTCTCCAGCTGCTCAACATAGAGGACATACAGTTTCCTTAATCGTCGAGCTTTCTTTCTTTCTATGGCTAACATAGAACATATCGCAAAATCAAGAGGGCAAAAACGCAAGGTACGCATCGTCGAATTTACACGGCAAGGAACTCAAATGAAAATGCAAACCAAGGTAAACAACGGTCTTAAACGTAACAAACCAAATGAGAGAAATTAAAAAACGTATATATGTGGAAGAAAGTATATAACGTACGTATATATACTTTTTTATTGTGCATCTGCGCAGACTGTAACACTACACATGAATGCTTTTTCACTGATGAGAACTAGAATTCGAGAATCAGATTGAAAAACTGATACCTGCACATGGATCTCACTTGATATTAATTCTTCTAAACCAAATGATCCACTTAAAACTTCTATATCCTCGTTTTCATCCATACAACAATTTAGAAAGCGTAAAAGGAGATTCTCGTCGATGACCAAAGTGACTGGGAGCCAGGACCAAGCGAGATACATGTTAATCTCAGTCTTTCCCTCATCATTTCTTCATCTTGTTTCCCTGACTGAAAAATCATTCAAAGTGTAGTAATCGATCTGCTTGATTATGATTAAAAAGAGAACAACTTGTTGCTACGAAGATATGGTATATCGAGTGTTGTAACACAGTCGATGGTAAATACACGTGGTTCAACAGGAACGCTGAACACAGCCGGTTGATGATGAAACAAGGCCTAGAAATCGGGACCCGGGCGACGGAAGATTCGTCGACCCGAGACCAAAGAGAGAAAACGTCGGAGCGTCGCGTGCGCGGTTGTTTATATTCTCTTTTCTTTTTTTTTTTTTTCTTTTTTTTTCAAGTCATCTCGTTAATTCTGTATTTTTTTCTCTTTTTTCTCTTATTACTCTTATATTGTTTAACTTTATCCCGGAGACGGGGAGAGGGGAACCCGAGAGAACGCTGACTTCGAGTGATGGCATGAGAGTGAGAGATAGGGATAGTTACCTGTGTCTGTAGTCGTGTTAGACCACGGATCCATAGAATTTGTCCTGCGCGCGGCTTTTTATCCGAGTCAGGGTCGAATTTCTCATCTCCGAGATTGATCGCACCGATATCATCCGGCTGGCCGCGGCCCCATCTGTTTTTAAAAAACATGAAACCAATTCTTCATCACTCGATCCCTGTTACACACATGGTCTATAATCAAAGTAGGTTTTTTTTTTTTTAAGAGGGAGATTTTGATTCTTTTTTTGGATTTGGCTGACTGATGACGCGTAGAGCCGGCTCCTCGACGCACTGCACCCAAAATTTTCTGTTTTACGGTCTTTCCCCTCGCTCCTTAGCTTGGAGGACACCTAACCACGCTATTTCTTTAACACAGTAGACGATGCTGGCTAGTTTAACATCTTTCTTTTTAATGGAGAATCGATTGACGGTGGTATAACGGTGATCGGAAATGACCGAGATAGGAAAGCAGTCGGACAGAGAGACGTACAGGCTGTTTCAGAGTTACTAGGTACAAATATCTTCGTATTCGATAAATTTCTCCAACGAGATGCTACGTGTTGCGAATCATCGATCGTTCGCAACGAACTTACTGCAAGCAAACATTCACTTTCTTTCTTTCTTCGCTCTTCGCATCCACTAGTACCTATTCTGCTCTTCCATGGTACTCGCGAATCATCGAATCATGATACACAGGCCATCATCCTTTTCCTTCAGTGAATTTTGCTTTTAGTAAGGCGTTACGTTTGAATTACGGTATCCGAAAA
Organism: Eufriesea mexicana; assembly: GCF_001483705.2. NCBI lineage: Eukaryota > Metazoa > Arthropoda > Insecta > Hymenoptera > Apidae > Eufriesea > Eufriesea mexicana. The sequence goes on from NW_016917902.1 coordinate 130,313, forward strand.
GGACCTGTAACTGCGAAACAGCTGGTAATATATGTACATACATACAAGAAAAATGCGACGTGTAAAAAAATGAGCCAACGAACGAGGGGATGCGATGTGAGGTGCAATGCGGACAAAGTGAGCGAGAAATGCGGTTTTCTGCTGATGAAGAACGACTGTACATGTGTGTATGAATAATGTCTATGTATATGGCGTGTATAATGACGAAAGAGATACTTTTGTACTTGTTAGGAGAGGGGCGACAAAACGGAAACGAAAAGAACGAAAAGAAAAGAAAAGAAAAGAAAAGAAGTAAAGGAAACAGAAATACAATGGTAATGAAAAGGAGGGTCAAGTGATGTTAACACGTTCTGAGGAACAATGCACGCGTGATCTGGTAAATTTCAGGACTGGATGTGAGGTCTTAATACTCGATCATATTTTCTCCTTCTCCTCTGGACAGGTTCCTCTTTTCTTTTTCATTTTTCTTTCATTTTTCGCACAATTCACGAGAAACGAGTCTGAGCGGCGTACGTAACTTGTGGTTTCCTCTGCTACATGTGCTGTTAGTCGCCCAGCAAAATGCGAGATCTCCCTTACCTGTTCAGGAGGGACGATATTTCTAGTAAAGCTCAAGAAAAACCGCAACTACTTCTCTATGTGTCCTACGACAAGTGGCTCGGTAAAAGCTTTAATAAGCGAATGCAGAAGATTAAAAATGTGTGAGAGCCCCATGTTATTATGTATATCTTTGTTATACTTCTCGTGATTATAACACGTGTTTTATACCACAGCGGATAGCCTAAATTATATATAGGCTGTATATAATGATAATACTATATATATAATATATAATGCACGATACACAATATATAATATACATGGTATTGTTAATGCGCTCGACGCGAGAGCAGCAAAAGTTATTGGACCCAATTCGCAAGAGATTCTTTCACGATTCAACCTCAGCTTGCGAATTGGAAGGCAACCTAAGCGAATAGAGAGAAACAGATGCAGAGAATGAAAAAAACCGGTTCAGAAGGAGAAAGTTCAGTTCCGTGCGTGTGATGAGTAGAGATGAGGACAGAGAAAGAATAAGAACGAAACCAGAGGTGGGAAGAAACAGACAAGAAGGGTAGAAATATATAGATGTGTACAGACAGAGAGAAACAGACAGACAAAAAGAAAGAAAGACAAATAGACAGTTAAAAGTTAAAGTTGAAAGAGGACAGTTGAAAGAACATAGTCGTAACAGCTCCAGCGAAAGAGCAGAGTAATTACAGATAAAGCGCTAAGCGCAAAAGTACCACTTATTATAATAATAGATCTAGGTATTCCGAATTTTCAACTCCGTGAAAACTTCGGAATCAAACGTTCCAAACTTGAACTCGGTTCAAGCGCGCTACTGAGATCCCTTGCACCAAACAGAAAACGCAAATACATGTATAGTTAGATATCGTGAGAGACGAGTACGGTAAATCGCCAAGACGCTGTTCTCATTGGTTAATCTTTCACACAAACAAGTACGTAGACGTCCGAGAAGGGTTTTCAGTCATGCAACGGCTAAGCTTAATAACGGGTTTAGGTTTACAAACGAGAAACGAGTAACAGTTTACTATCCACCAAGCAAATTGATGCTCGTTTCCTCCAATGGAGACTCTACGTACTTTGACTACTGCTATATCAGCTACTACGTACTACCACAGTATTAGTATCTGAATAAATATTTAAGATCCTTAGATATCTTTGAATCTTCGTATTTCTTACCATTCAGATTCGTTTCTTCCGTAATCTTCGACTCAAAGTGTTTCTAGGATAGACTCATTTCATAGTCTCCAAAAGCGTTTCAAACTTTTGCAACATCCTTGAAACACAATTCAAAGATATATACGTACTTCTTGTATTCGGATACTGTACTACTGTTCTATCAATGTTGTTTGTCGTCAAACGTTCAAAATTTCATCTTCAGAGGAAACTTGGAACGTTTTATTACTGTACCGGCACTAACGTGTAATTACAAAAACAGGGGAAGAGGAAATAGATGAGCACGCGCGATTATTCTTGTGCAATGTGTTCGATCCGGATCACCGTGATCACCGTGTCACGACTTTGAAGGTATCTCTTTAATATCTGGGTATGGGAACATGCTACGTAAAGCGATACATTAGTATGGTGGGGTGAAAGACATATGACAGGCAAAAGCAATAGGAAGGACTTGTAAAAGCGAAAACATAAACTAACAGAAGCGATACGATTATACAGCTACCAATAATAATAATTAATATGACTTCAACGATGCATGCCTCCCTTCTATTACACCTTTACACGATACCGATTATGAGTGATACTTATCTTTCAAATGGTACTGTCTTTTCGATGTTGCTACACTCGTATTTCATATATAATATGCGAGTATGTGACAACGATGGATGTCAGTTGTACGTAAGAAAATACTGTGCCAATAATATATGTACATAACATGTGCTCTGGAAGGTCCACTTAACATTAATATCGAGGATTGTCTACGGAAGTGTGCTCTCAAATTTTAGGAACCAAGAATGGTTATTACGAGGTTTGGAAACAGAAAATTCTCGATATTAACACCATGAAATATATATAAAAATTGTACAATATATCTTTATACAACTACCAACCACCGTCAAGAAATAAGAAATTCTCCAATAACAGAAATTCTGTACTCGTACAGTAGATATACGCAGAATAACAAACACGTATGATAAATCTTTCTCGATAGAGAGTTCGATTAAAATACAGAGGTTCATGCAAAAGTGATTATCGTGTACCAGGAGAGACTCGATAAAAAGTCATAAAAGCTACATATGACAACCCATTGAAACTTAAATAAGAATTCATAATCGCGCTTCCAATTTCCAAACTAGTTACTTTGCAAACAAGACACACATCAGAATGTATTCGTAAGATTCATTCTCAAAGCTTCAAAGAAGTATCCTTGTTACTTTTTTTTTTTACTTCAAAAATATATGCCTGATACAACGCGTTCCTGTTGCTTCACACAATGCAAGAAAGCAAGAAAAATCCACACTTTTTCCCATCTTACATTCTCCTGCTTTACTTAGTAATGCGTGCAATATGGCTGATTTAATTGTTCATAGCTTCTAGATGCTTTTTAAAGTAGTTGCTGTACGTTGACTTCTGACATTCTCGCTTTCGAGTTTCAGACCAAGACAACAAAATTTTTAAGAAAACTAATAGAAAAAATTATACAATAAAAAAACAAAAAAGAAACTGTAAAGAGTATGTAACAGAAAAATCTTTCCGAAATGTTTTCTCAACGAGAGCACAATATAGGCGAAACCATTATTTTCTTTTTTCTTTCGTTTTTATAGGTTATGCTGCCAAGGGCTGCGCCCGCTAAACTGAACAGAAGTATCTCTCATCATTTAGACACTAAAAGAAATGGTAGTTTTTTTACATGAATATGTTTATAACTTACGAAAGAATTTTAGGAATCTTGCGCGTAGGAATAGTCGTAATTACTTGGCCCCACAATAGAGTACCGACTCCGAAGAACAGGCACCACATCCATTGTTCTAATGTGAGAGCTTTCGTGCTGAACGCCATTTTACCATATTGTATGATAACTACCTAGAAAACAGACATAGGATCTTATTGAAGAGACATAAAAGATGGCAGCTTTGATGTCATCCGAATGAAAAGAGACTTCTCTTGTGTCCATTTCTGCTTGGCTGAAACTCTTTCCTTTGTTAATCTATCATGTAATCGAGAGAAAAAAGTGTGAAATTCTACCTAAGGGATAACTATTTCTTAGTATAAAGCTAAAAACAAGTATTTAATCGACTTTTCCGCTGCAAATTCAACTTCTACATCATACTGTGCTAAAGTATACTAAAGATTAATCAGAGAAATATTTAAGATTTCTAATGTTCTACCATATTGACAATTTCTATTCCTAACTTCCCATGTATTAATCGAATTTAAATTAAACAAATATAAATATCACCAGACACGTAACCATAATTCTAATAATAATTCCTAATAAATAAACGATGATTTACCTGCGATAGACATGTGGCGACCCAGATAGAATAAAAGATGGGGTTGGTGAATATTCCTTGGAAGACATTACGCTGACCATGGATTTTTCTAGCGTTAAATTCGTTGAAAAGAGTCATCATGACGAATGTGTTGAAGATGACGGTGAAATGCTGCGTTGGACCGCCGCCAGCCTGTGCAACTCCTCGGCCTGTATCGATGTCAAGCATCTTATCACCTATTAATCAAACAGTTTATCGTTAAGGATACGCTCCGCATCGATCACCTTGGTCATCTCAAAATCCAAAAAGGAAATTATTCGTACAAAATTACTTCACTTGATATTAATCTAAACTATTTCTCGTTTTCCTACTATATATGTATATATTAACACAGATATTCCAAGTTTGCAAGTAGCATATGCACTTTCTTTATTTTGGATTCAAGATAACCTACAGGAAATATAATCACGCAGCAAAAGACAGAGATATTTACCAACGAAAAGAAGCATAAAAATTACAGACAACTGATAGACAGCTTGACCGAGAATGTTCTTCATCATTGTCCTGGAGATGAGCGGTTTCGTGCGACCATACGGTCTACGAAGAAGAAGATCAGGCGTAGGCAATTCGGTGGCCAATGCAAGAGATGCTAACGTGTCCATGATTAAATTCACCCACAACATCTGCACCGCTTTAAGAGGAGAATCTTGCACGGCACATGCTCCGATAAAAGCAACTATAACAGCGACGATATTGACGGTCAATTGAAACTGCAAGAATTTCGCTATACTATCGTAGACGTTTCTACCCCACATAACTGCCTTCACGATTGATGAGAAATTATCGTCCGTTAGGATGATATCGGAAGCTTCCTTGGCGACATCGGTACCGGCGATGCCCATGGCAAAGCCGACATCCGCCTTTTTCAAAGCAGGACCATCGTTCGTTCCATCACCAGTTACAGCAACAACTTCGCGACTCACGCTCGCTTTACTATCGATTATGCCTTTCACGAGTGTGTACTTGTCTGTAGGCGACGATCTAGCCAATACCCTCAATTTCGGCCACACTTTGTCCAACAAATGTTGCTGTATCTCGCCGTTGCTGTCTCGGATTCTCCTATTGAACTCTTTGCCTTCTAGGATCAGGAAGTCTTCGTTTGGCTTTAAAATCCCACATTTCAGAGCAATGGATCGCGCAGTGTTTATATTGTCTCCGGTCACCATTCGCACAGTGATGCCTGCCTTCTGACACTTCCTGATCGCGTCCGGCACCTCCGGACGTACCGGGTCCTCAATACCGACGATGCACAAACACGTAAGATTGTTCACGATATTCTCTTCATCATCCCAATTCGGCTCGTTGTCGATGTGAACTTGATTGATTTCTGCCTTTCCGGGAACGAAATCGCGATACGCGACACAGATGGTACGGAGTCCGTCACACGCCATCGGCTCGATCACGTTCTTTACCAGACGCCCCTGCATCTCTCCGGTAAATTTTTCCAAATGACCTTCACGACCATATATAAAGGCACATCTGAAACAATCAAACAAATATTAATCTTCTGTCTGACACGATATAATTGGAATAAGCGACGAGTTTTTAATTGTCTTAACAAATTATTATACATTGGTATAGTTAAAATTTGATCTTGATATCGAGTGTTAATAAAATCCTTCTTTTTTTTCAATCATTTAAAAAGGGATATAACGTACTTCTTCATAATGATCTCGGAAGCGCCCTTGGTGAAGAGCCTGAATCCACCACCTTTCCTCGGGATGACGGTGGACATGCTCTTCCTAACACTATTGAACGTGTACACCCGTGTGAAGGTTTCCTCAGGTTGATCGTCTCGTATCGTCTGATAGTTCATGCCCAGGGCTACTACGAATCCAAGTAAGGCACATTCGGTTTTATTGCCGACTTGAAGCGGCAATTCTGTAGGGTCCTGCGATGGCATTATTCTGGATGTGTATGCCGAATTAACAGAGATAGCTTGAATTATTAAGTTTCCAATGTGCGACGGAATCTCCACGAACTCCGGGGTCGTCTTGCTCATCTTCTCGCATATGTACGACTGAACGACGGTCATCCGGTTGGTGGTCAGGGTACCAGTCTTGTCCGAACAGATTGCCGTAGCGTTACCCATCGTTTCACAAGCATCCAAATGACGCACCAAGTTGTTGTCTTTCATCATTTTCTAAAATCACACAAAAAATCAATATAAATTCTACATTTATCTCTTAACAATTCGCATAATCTTAATATTAAATGGAATCCAGTTTTTTAACAGAGAAAAAGAACAAATTCTTCAGCGAGAAGTGTATAAACACTCCAACGAATCAAAGTAAAAGTAAAAGTAAAAAGTAAGTCTTTAAAGTACTCTTCTCATCTTCAGAGTACACTACTGAAGAATAATAAATAGGAAAAGAATATCTTATTTACACGCTGTTGCCTTTTAAAACTATTTTATCGATTTCAGCGTACAAAAGAGAAAAGAATAAATTATGCGAATATATACCTTAACGGAATAAGCAAGGGAGAGGGTGACAGCTAGAGGAAGACCTTCGGGAACGGCGACTACGAGTACCGTTACACCAATGATCAAATGCCGCACCAGATCACCAGCGTACGTATTTTTCCAAGGTTTTTCCTGTATGATAAACGTGGTAACGCAAAACTGAATGATTAGAATGATAACGGTAAGCCCTGCTATGGTCGAGCCGGCATAACCGATTTGTATGGCGAGTTTAGTTAGCTTGGCTTGTAATACACTCTTCTCCTTCTTCCCTTCTGGTCCACCCCCATGGCTGGGTGCGTGATGGTTCTCCCCGCCCTCGTGCTTGCCTCCACTCACATGGCTGTTTCCAGTTATTTCTACAGCTTCGTCTCCTTCATTAGCAACATACAAATTCGTTTAAGTTCTTCCACAATTATCATCCGAAGCTCGATTCCCTTTCTTTTCTTTATTTACATCTTTGTACTAATTTCATCGGCAACACAAAGCGACTTGAAAGTAATATTTCTTCAACAAGAGGATGTCAATGCCTTCGACTATTAATCCTCGTATAGCAATTTCGTTTAAATGGCTGAACAAAAATTAGGCAAGTAGTGGAATCGAGTTTCCTCATAGTACATTTATAACCACATTGCTTTTACATATTTTTTCGCTGACATTGTGATACTGACGACTAACGTTAGTAATCAGTATCCATCGAAGAAAGGGAAGAAGAAACGTAGATAGTTGCAATAAGCCGGCAAAAAGGAGAGAATATAATCAAAAGTTAATCGAAAGGCATAACAATTACACGTTAAGAAACACAGATGTGTAAAGAAAATTATAAGTATACAGGAAAGAAAGAGAAAGAGAGAGAGAAAGAGAAAGAGAGGGGGGGGAGGAGGGGAGGAAGAGTGTTACTAGAAAAAATGCAGAAAAATGCAGAAATAATCAGAAGCTGTACAAAATTTTAGTAGCGGCTAAAACTCTTTTTCAAATGTGCATAAATCATTGCTATTGGAAGCATTCACAGAATCAAATGTAACAGAAGATACAGAGAAGCACGGATGAGACACGACTTTACTTTTTACGCTTTCTTCATAAATCTTCCTCATTTACTTCGTACGTGTACAAGTAGACCAAGAAAACAAGATAGGAACGATAGAAGTGAAAGAAAAAAGTAGACTGACTTGACGAAACTCAAGACTGCGTTCGCGCACAGAGGCCATTATAGAGTGTGCAGTAAACGAAAAACAGAGTGATGGACAAAAATTCAAAATCAATAGTGTTCTCTTATACATCCTTAGATATTACTTAAAGGATTTCTCGTTACGTGTGCGTAATTCGTATAAAAATAGAAAGGAATAAAAGAAGAGAAAAAAAAGAGTAAAAAAAGAAAAAAAGAATTGGAAACAAAAAGAAAAAAATAAACGCGCGCGTGCTCATTTAATATATACGTAAATCGAACACCGAAATGATGAACAGTAATGATTTATGATAGTGCTTTATTCACCTGTTAAAGACTTCTTCTTCCGCTGCTTCTTAGCCTCTAGATAAAAAAACGCATGCAAAACAAAATCGATTAGCAGTCTATCTAGAATTGTAATATGCCAGTCGTAAGTTACGCCATATTTATAAATTCATTTTTATTTTTAATCTCACAATTTCTACCGTGTGTTCTGTTCCGGTATACTAGCAGAATGTTTATTAGGATTCTAAGTGTACAGCCCAGAAGGTTTTTCCTCTCATCGATGCTAACTCGTTTTTTGTTATATTAATCTTTCTCTTTTTTCTTTTTCTCTTATTCTGTTAATCACTTTGTTTGAACAGAGTATTCAGGAAACAGTGTACAAAAATGTTATACGATGCTCAAAGGGCCCTCCAGGTTGTGCAACATACACAATATACACAACAGCGTAAATCACAAGGAAGCATACTGGATTTATGTCTATTTAATCATTTTTAAACAGCCGTAAGGTCGATTCTTACTATTAACCGTTTAAGTGCAAGTGTATTGGGTCGAGATCTCGAAGTGGCGATATATTCAGATTGTACTGCAGCGCCACTTCAGAGAACGGCGTGAGCGATAATTACTTTCAGATATTGCTCTGGAAACGTTTCAATGCCAGTTCCAATACTACGCGAGAGAAAGTTTAGATTTTAATTAAAAAATTTCAATTTCATCTGTCTTGAGATATTAAGATAGGTTATCCCATATGTATGGATATTTTTAACATTTGTAGGTACTATTATTTCTGGTTTATTTCTGGCAAATTTTAGTATTCAATAAAAATATATTTTTGAAATATGTACTGTACATAATTTTATAAATGTGTAAAAAGTTTTTAATGTATTTTACTTTAAATATTTATTCTTTGTAAGTAGGCAATATAATTACTAGTATTCACGCTTTGAACAACTGAAATCTAGCTGACGTACGTGTTTAGATAAATAATAACGACGATCGTGTCGTTCGTCGTATTTTAGCATAAACGGAAATAAACGCGATTGCACCGCTTAGCATTTTTCGATAAGATTTTTCCAATGACCCTTAACATTTAAACGGTTAAACCTGAAGATAATGAACATTTTTTATTTTTGGTATATTAGATAATATAAAGGCACATAGTAATTGTCTGTAAAAAAAAAGAAAAAAAAAAAAAAAAAAAAAAAAAAAAAAAAAAAAAAAAAAAAAAAAGATAAATCAAAATATAAAATACAATTTATTAATATGGATTTTCCGTTTGTGAGAAAATCGACTACGAAAATTTATCATTTACCGACTATTAGACTATTTAAATGTATACTATTGACATTTCTTATAATACAATAATATTGTAATATTTTATGTTGAAATATTTTTATATGGAAGAATAATTAAATATATCCCACAAATTTTTGAAATCGATTTTCTCCAAAATAAAATTTCATATCGAAAAATTTTATTTTACATTTCCGATCTGCTTTGTGTTATCAAATTTATCTTATTTAACGTATAAAAATTAATTTTACCTCTTATGAAATTTATAATTTTTCATAGTAAGAATTGATCTAGACATAATGATAACACTAAAAAATATTTCTAACTCATTCAATGAAAGGTTTTATACACAAACACATAAGACAAAAATACGAACATTTACAACCAGATGCAGGCTGATATAAATATGTCAAAAAAGGCGCATGATGTAATTAGCTAATAAAAAAAAAAATAATAATAATAATAATAATAATAACAGCTGCAATTAACGTGCGATAATACTTAACTGTTGATTATATAAATTTCAAATTATAAAAATTACAAAATTTTATCATTTCAAACATTCATTTCCAACTTTTCAACAAATTTCTCTAATCTTTTCAATGTAATTGTAAATAAACTTTTTTGATGTAATAGCAACAAAGTGGGCTATAAATATCTTTTAAAGAAAGAAAAGAATATTAGTAAACAATCCAGGGGCTGGTTTAAAAATACTGCCATTGCATGCTAAAGAAAATGAAATCATGACAAATAATTGGAAAACTAAATCCACAATAAAATATTCTCACATCAATTCAAAATAAACACCATGCGTCAATTATTGGTACTCTACATTTTTTTTACATATTTTATGCCAAGCATTTTATAATACCCACTACTACTCTCTTTTAAAATGACTAGTAGTTAAATTTTTTCATAATTTGACTATTTAATTTCTAGCATTTTCTATGGGGAAGAAATAGCGAGTTTCCATTAATTTATTAAGTATTATAATAGGTCTGACCATTTTGAAAACAAAATTATTCTTAGTAATTCCTTTCTTCAATGCTTGTGTAATTACACTAAATTAAAATCACTTTGTTTTAAGTTTTGTTCTCAAAATGATTATTTCCAAAAAATACACTACTACTGTATATCATTCCAAAATATTCAAATCTAATAAGAACACCTTACATCAATCGTTTCCCACTGAAATCGAGTTTACATACCTTTCTTCATCTTCTTGATTTCCTGTTCCTGCTG
>NW_016917902.1:140956-158490 GCF_001483705.2 Eufriesea mexicana
CTGCTGATCAACAGCAGCACCCAACAAAGTAAAGATAATACCAGCCTGTGAGTTGACGCCAACCGCAGTAACTAACATTTTCCCAGAACCCTCCATCACATGTGTACCTTTAGAACAGACATAAATCGTTATAATCGCAATCCCAATGAAATAAACAAATTATGTTCGATCTTCGAAACAGAACCCTCACCTGAGAGTACCAAGGGATCGAACGATTCTCCTTTTTTAACATGGTCTGACTCTCCGGTTAAACTGGATTCATCCACTTTGAGATCGTTGCTTTGTATAAGGATACCATCTGCCGGCAGCAGGTCTCCATATTTTATCTGAATTGTAGATTACTCAATTTAAGGAAGACCTTCTTTATTTTTTGGAAAAGTAATATTCGTATCCCAAAACTCAGTATTGATGCATGATTTATTGACAAATTCTCAAACAAAAACATGTTCAAGAAGTTGCCAATTTAATTACAAATATTCCTATATTATATTTAAACTTATTACTGATTCAAATATGGCTTACTTGTGTTAACCAGAGAATCACAAATCTTTAACTTTTAAACACAGGTATAGTTTTGTCTGCATTTAAAATATGATTTTTTTGTTAACAAAATTAAAAAATTTATTATACATACCTGACATATATCACCAACAACAATGTCAGACACAGAGATCTGTTTAACCTCTCCTTGCCGAATGACAGAGAATTTATGCTCCCCTTCTATCCGACTTTGGAGGCCCCTAAACTGTTTTTCCTTAGAGTAATCATTGGAAGCTGTTACTATTACCACCAAGATCACAGAAATAAATATAGCAGCGCCTTCAATCCAACCATATTTTGCTTCATCTTCATCTACCAAAGCTGAAAAATGTATAAAAATGATTTTCTTTTTATCTTCCTTCATCATAATCATAAAATCATCAATCATAAAAATACAAAACATTAATTCACTTTTATTCTTTATCCAGTAACTAAGAAATGATATAGTAATGATAATAAAATTCATATTTACGTTTTTCTTCTTCGTCTGCTGGATGATAAAAGCTAAGACCTAACGAAATCAAAGCTGCTACTTCCAAGATGATTAATGTAACATCTTGAAGAGCTTCCCACACTAATTGTAGAAACGTTTTTGGTGGTTTTGGAGGTATTAGATTGGAACCAAACGTATCTCGTCTATGTTGGATATCTGCTGCTGATCCACTAAGACCTGCATAGCAAATAAAATTTTATTTACAAATATTTCAATCAAATGCTTCTTTGAATAAGTCAGAATTACAATAAAAGAATCTTACCTTCACTGGGTGAAGTATATAATTTTTTACAAATCTCCTGCACACCACCATAACTATTGATTTTATTGACACCTTCACGTCCTCGGAGTTCCATGAGCTCACGAAGTTGCTTAAGGGTGACACCATATTGGGTTGGTCGGCCATCTATTGTTGCCATTTTGTTTTGTCCACCGACGTTGGCCTAAGCCAACTCTACTGTATTCCTTCACGCTAGCAGTTCGTATTATTCTTTGGTGTCACTGACACCACTGGCCTCCAGGAAATTGGAGGGCCAACAGCTACAACAAATAAACAAACGAATTGTTTCAATATTCCACTTTAGTACAGATCCTTCTTATATCTAAGATTGCCATTCCTGGATTAAGATATGCATGGGTTTCATTACTCTGCTATGAATATTGATCAAAGAACAAGTAATTAGCATATGATAGTGGCATGTGAGTCATAGTTATTTAAACAGATGTGTCATTATGTCATTATTATATTGGTAAAATGTTTCAAAAGTTCTAAAAAAGAGGTGAAAAGCCCACATAAATATTTATATGATTATATATATTTATATAATGCTATACCATCAATGTTAAACAATCCACCACGAATAAATAACTCAACTACATGAAAAATAATTTATAGGGAATTCCATTTCGAGTTACAGTAGCCACTATGCTACTGTAACCAAAAAAGAAAAAAAGATTCTGAAGTTATAAATAGAGATTTCATACAATTTTAATAGCACTTTAAGAGAACAATCTTCTTCAGAACAACCTTTTCTAGGAGACAACAGAAAATCCAAGTCAGTGGAGCCGATCATTATCGATTGCTCCGTATCAATGGTTGAAATTGCAAAAAAATATGTCAGATGTAATAGAATAATCGTAAAGTACTAACGACGAGGAGAAAAAGCCTGCCATGAGCGGTCTAGACTGTCATCGAACGCCGACATGGCTTTGAGGTTATGTACCTTGAACAAATGAGTCATTACTGAGAGACGACAGACAGCAATAAAAATGATAGACACTCGCTTCGGAAATGATGTCACAATGAAGAAACTGTAACGGGTCCGACCAATTGAACGAACATTGACGATATAGTCTATCTATAAATAACACCGACCGCGGAAAAGAGACAGTGCGATGACAGAGACACAGGGAGAAACACAGAGGGAGACAACTCCCCGTTTACCTTCTGGTGACAATTTACGTGTTGATGCCGAGAACGGATCGCGAATTGGCATGCAAACCGACCTTCCCTCACTGGTACGAGCCACGAAACTTCATTCTTTTCTGTCAATCTCGAACATGCAAAACCCGATTCGCGACACACCAGTCTAAGCAGCGAACTTGCTCGCTACGGAAAGGCGTGTTAAGTGAAATAAGCCATTAGCAAAGTACTAATCGATTCGTGTTGCCCTCTAGGTGCTCGCACGCGTACTGCGCAAAGTTTCACTATTTTCCTCCGATTCCACTTGCGGCTAGATACTTGATAAACCAACGTTGCGAAGGAAAACCTAACGATATCATAAATTGTAATCTATAATACTAGGTACGTTTGGTGAAATTTGTAACATTTTTTTTTCAAGTTGTATACAACCTTGGAAAAATTTAAAAACATTCTTTAATAATTCCATTATAGATCCGTTATTGCCAAAAGAACCGTCGACCGTTGAATATTTAAATCTTTAAATAAGTGTGGATTTACTTTCTTATATATCGTAATTAATTTCTGTAAATCGAAGAATCCTTGCAACGTGTTTCACCGATACAAACACTCACAATGTTTCGCAATATGTAATTTACGATATCGTGGAACGCACGAGCCGGAATTCAGCATCGGAGTCGACACACCACATAGCGAGTCTCGCGATCAACTGAACGCTCCCTGCGCACATTTTCACTTGGAAAGTTCAACCTGATTCATTCATCGCGTTTACGTAATTTTTACTCACAACTCTATTTTCATCCTATTACAAGCAGACTCCTGCTAAACAACTAGTTACGGCAACCTTAAATTCCTATTAACGACTGATGTATGACAGGTATCATCGTGAGAGAACAAGAATTCACAATGATCTCAGCGGTATGATCGCATTTCCAACGTTGTCCGCGGAAAATATTTGACTGATTAACCGCGTGACAAAATGGCGACACGAAAAAATTGAATTCGTACGCAGCGAACAAAAGTACATATAACCGTAAGTTTTCGTACTTGTTACGAGAGTGTAATTATCGAATAATGTAATATCGAAACTCGAGGAATGAAAAGTAATAATTGTTATGATTTTTCATTCGTAATAGAACTACGTAGTTGCCGTATTCTGGTAATCGACGTTCTCCTTTTTTCTACCCCAATAACCTCTCGTGTTTAAAGAGCTTCGTTTAACTAAAAGGAATTGTTTCAAGCGGTCAGAGGCCATTTCCTTGGCCGCATGGAGGAAAGAGATGTTTTCTCAGTGCTCTATATTTCGAGAGTACGTGTCGATATTGTTGATTGAGCTGAAGAGCCACAGTCGATACGGGGCAAACAGAGCGGCAAAGCAAGAGGAGAAGAGGGAGTTACTAAAGAGGAGACACGGAATTCTTTTACCATCCAATTCCAACTATTTTCGTATTTTCACGCGGATTTCCTTCTATTGTTTACACTCGTTCGCGCTTTCGAAAGGAGAGAGAGAGAGAGAGAGAGAGAGAGAGAAAGAGAGAGAGAGAGAAGGGGGTCTCGTCGTCGTGGTGAGGAATTCTTGTTATCGAACTTTTTTAACTATCGAACTATCGATTATTTTTTAAGTTCGTGCGTCGTTTTAACAATTTTATAGGAATCATCGATGAACCTAACCTATGTAAAATTTCGAAATTGTCGATCTACAGCGTTTCGTTTGCCGTTCCAATTATGTCTGGCAATTTTCTAAACGATAAAATCTCTCTTTACTCACACCCAAGTGTTAATGATGCAAACTCTACAGAGAAATCGAGTAATCTCGCTCTCTTTCTCCCTTGGGTTATATAGGTTCAATGCGTGAGGAGTTGTTGACCAAGGGAGGGCTTCCTTAATTAGAAGCTGATTTGATGGGAAGACTAACTACTGCGATACTAAGCGTAAAGGTGGTAAACTGCCCTTATTTTCAGGCAACGTCGTTTTACATTTAATTTCATGCCTTACCCCTATCGGGACGGTACCTCCCGATAGAGGTTAAGGCATGAAATTACCTCTGCATAACAAACTACTACCATCATCTTCCACTGGCAAATTTTATACGATACATAATGAAGAGGTTATGTCGTGCGATGCACTTTTTCGAAATGAATTTTTCTCATATATCAACACTTTACATCGATGCCACGTTAACAGCAATCGATCCATCAATAATCTCGGGGAATCCAACAATAACTCCTCGGCCTCTAATTATAATGCCTCACGGGATCAGTTTTCACTGAATCGGATAAAATTGCTCTATTTCGACGCGAACTTGCCGCACGGACGACCCGTATATATTTAGTATTTCACGTGTTCGAACTATAGTGTTACCCAGGCGCAACATATACAACACATATCGTGTATATGTTCCGTCTTATTTCTGGACCCCTTAAAGAATTCACCATTTCCAACCTTTCAGGGATCAGCCATGACCGCACGTGCCAGTTATCAACTATATTTTTGCTAGGAGCCAAGAAATCTTGGTGGTTGTTATGTGTTCTAATTTCTGGTGGTTTTGTATTCAACGTGGTTAATTAAAGGATAAGTAAAGATTTCATTAAGTAGGTACTTCATTAGCTATAATTAATTATCTCCTCGATACATCAAACACCGAGTGAAAAGTCTAGTGATTTTTTTTTGTTTTTTATCAAATTATTATTTGAACAATACTATATTTATTGTCGTAACTGAACAATCCAGAGTAGTCTAAATGATATTTTACGCGAAATAATAGTGAAAACGAAATCGAATCCGCGTGGGGTTGTAAATATTATACATGATTGGTCTCCAACCTAGGATCTCCCGCGTACTAATCCAGTAACTTACCGATTACACCACCACGATTACTGATATGTTTATACTACTTTGAATACAATTAGCGCAGCGTACGAGAACTTGCAATAATCAAAACTAGAACAGAAATTTTTGGAAATTTACCACTGACACAAATATTAATATATTAATCACATTTCTCATTTTAATTAAAAATCGAAGTAAAAATCATAGAAAATCCATTTATTCGTTTATCAAGATTTTTCATTTAAATTGTCACAAGACCTCGTTGTTCCTCCACAGAAGTTCAATTCTAAAAGCACGTCAATAACAGACAGCTGTAATCAGTTAAAACTCAACGACTAATATATATTTGTAATATTATCAAATCCATATATCTACTAGTACAAATAAGATCTTCTCTAAATATATACCATCATTATTATTATCTTCGCAGATAAAAATACTAACGTTATTCCAATTTTTTTAACGACCTATTTTATTATTAAAAAAAAAAAAAAAAAAAAGAAAAAATCGAGAAAAAAGTCTAATGGACAGATTCAAGTCTCGTGGCGTGGAAACTGAGTGGGATGACCTTAGTTGAAGCGAAGAGTGACAATTAAGCCGCGGAACACGCGAGATTTACAGCGCATAAGCATCTGTATGCATTTGTGCATCCGTATGCAATTATTCATGTGATACACGGTCGCGTGCGCGCGCGCAACGCTGAGTGTCATACAAACCATTCACTGTTCCATGTTCTCATTACTCGCTTTTTCCGACTGATGAGCCATGTGAGGAATACATAAAAAGAGAAGAAAAAAAAAGAAAAATAATGCAGTTACCGTCTGTTTTAAATACCGTCGAAATTTTTCCCTGTCATTCTCTCAAGTACGCGTTATTCCACGAATTTCAATTAAATCGACGTAGCAACCCAAGTATGAAATACACAGAATTCAATTACTTACTGCAACATCGTCATTCGTATTCCTTTTAATTTTCATCGTTACGTGGTGCACCAATCCTACATCCACCAACGCGATAATTCAAAGACGGTCTCCTTTACAGACGTTCATCTATTTCATGGAATACACGACAAAACGAAAATTCTTCATATCCCGTAACAACATAAGTCATACCAGAAAGCCTACTTACGAGGAAAACCGGGTGCATATCTTCGGCTGTAGCAACGAATGGCACAGACACAGACACAGTCGCACTAAGCTGAATATTTATAAACCCAAGGCCGGTAGGACGGCACACGAGGGCCGATGAGGAACTTCGATAGAATTGTCTTCCGCAAAGAGACGTTCCCCGTCTCGATTCATCGAGCGAACGAATTCGCGAAACGACTATGAAAGAAAAATTCACAGACGGCCGTGGTGCGCGCTCAATGGTGACACTAAAGCCAAGCGACAGCTTGGAGGGGGTAGAGAAGTGGTGGTACTAGAGTGGCGATGTCGACCTTCTCGCCCAGCCACCGATAATAGGCCTGACAGATTTCAAGATACCGGCATAGGCCGCTGTAAACCGACAAGATTGATAACGTGCCGAAGTAAAGTATCGTGTAAACGTTCCATGACGCTAATGTGCTCCACGCTGTCGTATTATGACGTCAATCGAACCGGCGGCAGACAAAACGAACGGGAACACACTCCGGATATATTTGAACGTAGACACACGAGGCGAATTTGGGGAGGGAGAGATGAACGCGCACAGCGTCTGCCACGAACGAATTGAACTCGAATTTCGTACCTTCGTAGGGAAGCGCGGGAGCGCCGACAGCGCGCTCTATGAAAACTCGGCCCGAACCCCGCGCTACTTGAATGTACTTATTGATCTGATTTTCTCGGCCCAGTCACATGGCTCTATTATACGGCACAAATTGCTGAAACATTTTGGTGAATATAGAAAAAAGAAACGAAAATTAGATATGAAAACAAACTTTATTTTCGATTACAATAAAATATCGCTGGAAAATCCGTGACATGTAAATGAAATAGTTTTATGCGGAAAGTTCAGTGAGATGCATCGGTGCGAATTATATATGCGATTCCAATATGCATTTATATATGTCGGTATATCTCGCTCGGAATGTTGGACTTTCTACTGTTAAAATGGCAGCGGATGATGAGACTTTTATTTCGAGCAATGTAATACTCGAACTATGGATCATAAAGGGAGAGTAACGGCTGAGACAGTACTTGGAATTGCGTCAATGTAAATAGAAATAAAGTAATAAAACATCAGATAAACAGTCGTAAGTCTTGCCTTTTATTGTCACGCTGATTTCTACAAAAATGTACACGTCACAGGAGTTGAATTATAATAAACGTTCACTCGATGGGAAACCTTCTTTTATCTCGTATATACAAGTTTTAAAATTAAGAATCCCGAGATAAGCAGACTATGTTGCTCTTTACTTATTATATAAAAATCACGTGTATGGTCAGAGTAAATAGTAAAAATTAATCGATATAACTTATTTGCTACCGATGAAAGAGATAAGCACACAGCATTTTGCAAACTTCGATAAATTTATCGTTAAAATTATCGTTCATCAACAATCGTCAAATATCGTAAAATAAAAAGGAAAAAAAAAAGGAGAAAAAAAAAACAAATACATCTATCACTGACCAGCGTTGTGAATTGACAAGAAAAATAAATGGAGGAGTGAATCTGCTGTAAAATGACCGGACGAAATAACAATTCCAGGAATTTGCCGCCATTAAATGGCAGTAATTTCACCTCGGTTTTGCTTACTAAATTACCACATATCTTCGACAAAACGATACAGAGAATCCTGCATAAAGCGTAAAAAAATTTACCAAGCTTCGATAATTTCGGTATAATCACGCTTTATGGAGAGATAAAATCATTCGGTTACATGTGTGCGCGCCTTAATAAATACGTAGGCGCGTAAAAGTCGTGATTCACTAAGAAACAGAAGTAACGCGACAGATTCTTTGTAACAGACATCACAATTGAAAGAATATCTTCGGAGAACGCGAATACAACGACACTGCGATATTACATTGCTAATCAGTATTCGTCACGCTAAACACGATGCCTTCATGGAAACGGTGGACGAAGAACACGCTCGTGACCGAGCATTATATATAGATACCACTATTATATGCCTTCGCTATCCCTCCGCTATGTTTATTTAGACGAATGTTTCACGTACAGTTGCAAAGTAATAGGTTATGCATTACGAATCGAATCTGGAAATAAAAAATATTTGGAAAGGGTACTGAGTAAGACTCTTCCGACGAGAAATGGATCAAAAATACGCGAAATATATTTTCAAAGAGAGCTTCGATGCATTCCAAACCCTGCATGCATTCACAGACCCCTAATTTCCTCGTTACGTTTCAAAAATGAAAAAAATATTTTTAACCTTCGATTATTTTCTTTTTATACGAAAAATGGGAAAAAAAATTCGAAATTCTTGTCGTAGTGTCTAATTAACCATAATTCGATGTCCGATTAATTGTTTCGGTTTCAGTGTACATTATTAATGGAAAATCCGTTGGTTGGCGAGGTGGTTGCAACCCCCCACCACGCGTCACTTAAGTGCACAGCAAATATTGACTCGCGTTGTAGAGATAAGGAAGGAACATATTTGGGGAAGGTTGAAAGGAACACGAGTTTGAGAAAGATAGAAATATATCCGAAGAAGAGGCATGCGCCTTGAAAGAGCGTCAACGAACAACCACAGTTTACGATTTTCAATGTGCACCTGGTTCAATGATGAGACAAGTAGTGCGCCACTGAATACGTAATCGAAAAGAATTCCTATCGTAGGATCTAACAGGCTTGGCTGACTATCATCGTCATTGCTTTTACATGTCGTAAAACATTTGATATTTGCATTAAGGCGTGGGTGTGGATACGTATCCCATTGCCTCGCGTAACCGTTACACATCGGGCACATGCCGTATCGGGATAGAAGATTTACCAGAATAGATGGAAATTTGAAAAAAGAATGTTTTTTTATTTTCACTTAAAAAAGTGAACCAAGGATTCGTTACTTTGCCGATCAGAGAGGATCCCGAGCGGCAATAAACACGTTAGTGCAACACAATTACCGAACGAGTTCACTCGCGTGTATCCAGGCATTTTAATCAAATTATTCCGCTCTGATGTTCCCTCGATCCTATTTCAAAGAAACGATCGGAAGTCCGGTATCCACGACACGAAAGTTTATCGCTTCGTATCCCTTTTCCCGGCGGCTCTGTGAACGAAAATCAGGACCAATTCACAGCAGCCCGCCGCTTCTAACCTCACTCGCTGCGTTCCTAACCTATTCGCCCAACGACGCAATTTCGATCTTGTAGGATACGTTAGAGTCGTTCGAAAGGGATAACTGGC
Source organism: Eufriesea mexicana (assembly GCF_001483705.2). NCBI lineage: Eukaryota > Metazoa > Arthropoda > Insecta > Hymenoptera > Apidae > Eufriesea > Eufriesea mexicana. The sequence goes on from NW_016917902.1 coordinate 150,586, forward strand.
AATCTCTGACACGGAATCATGCGTTACCTATTGGAATGGATCACCATGTCCGGACTTGGCACGACACGAATAACCGAAGTTCCACGATTTCGTACGAACCATCGCGAAAATACCGCCAAGATGGCAGCTGCTATCGTGCATGCTTACAGAGCTATCCTTTTCTTGCATATGTCCTTTTTATAGGTTATCAAGTAACACAATAAGGAGGATGAAAAGGTGTTTAGAGTACAACGAAGAGCTATCTCGTGGGCTTCACCGATATACCGAAGTAATTGAAATTACAGTGACAACTTTTGAATGGATACTTTAATATTGCTTTTCTGGAGAGTACAAAATTACCTCGATTAAAGATGTGGAATTTAATTGAATTTAATTGAATTTTTATAATTAATTGAAAAAGAAAAGAGAAATAAAATGTACGATTGTATGTTTCACAAGTGTATTAACGAATAAAAATACAGAATTATGTAAGACGTACTGTTCAATTTCGTTTTGTAACATGCTACTCTATAATTATCGAGGTTCTCAGAAGCTTGCGGAAAATTAATGATTCAACGCGTGATCATTTCCAATTTTGGTATAAATATAAATCCAGTTTACACGAACCTCCATTATCTCCATTATAGGTTATGTTACCGAGAAGTACAAGATAAAAGTCTTTGGATCGTAACGCTGAAGGAATATACGCTAAAATGCAAACTAAACCATTTTACCATGCGTTTAACGGAATGGACTATCTAAAAGACGATTTTCCAACGAGAAGGTTATAGGGAATTTTTCTCGCATAGGAATGCCAAATGGCAATGCAAGGTATTCGAAAATTTTTATAGATTAAGCGAGCTGTTTATTTATATCGCCCTAACGTTTGAATCGCCCACGTCGTCCACGCCTAACTCGGTCCTGCTTATGATCGTGGACAGAAAAACGTCTTCGTTGCGATGAATTATCGCGAAATTAACCATTCGCGGCACGCTATGCATCGCGAAGTTATTTAATTATTCGACAATCGAGCGTTCTTCGACATCAGCCAAGAGCAAATAAGCGTACAAATAAGTCTCTGTATACTTAAATTTTTCACTACTCTAACCAATTCAAGAATTACACGAAGCAACAAATTTCCTCCAAATATGTCCTCGAAATATCCAAAATGTCGAATTTCGAATTTGAAACGAAACCAGCGTGCTGACATTTTATTTTCCCTCTGTATTTTCACGTATTTAAATGTTTATTCCTTTAAACGAATAATTATCTAGTTTTATCGGCCATTGTTCGACTTTTCATTGTCCCTAAAAATCCCTATCGGTGCTAGTAATGAATCGTGACTCGAATAAGGTGTACCCTATTGTGCGCGAAAATTCGCGTCTGGAAAATATTTAGTTTTTCACTGGAAGTCGCTCTGACCTGCCAGGATACCCCGTATTCCTGAACCGTGACGCACACAGTGTTATTACGTCACGAATCTTGGACTGGGTGGTCGATCGATACGTAGCTCGTATTATCATCTACGACAAAAAGCCAGACTTACAAGTCTGGCTGAATTTAACCGACGTTCGTCTGATTTTTTTCGCGACAGGAAATGCAACGAAGTGGACCTTTTTCCCCAGGACGCCATCGTGATTTTGCACCAACGTTGAAACAATTTTCCACGGGAAAATATTTTCCATAGTTTCCTTCGGATACCCACATTGAAGTTCTCAATTCGAACTATGATTTGCGCATTTGTCAAATTTTCTTTATTAGAAGCGACAGCGGGCAATTAGCTATTAATTGTTTTGAATCCACGTTTGTTGTAACCCAGTTAAGCAATCCAGGGTTAACGAGCACCTCCTACGTCAGCGTGTTAATGGATAATATTAATTCAATATCGGACTCGATGAAACACATCCTACTGATGTCCGCACAGACATAACCTCTCTCTTTTCCTCTTCTATCTGTATATAAATACTCAAGCGTCAAGTGTACCGGACATCGTGCAGCGAAAGTGTTACAACGAACGTAACAATCGTGACACCATTATGCACGATTTAATGCGCCAGTTAAGATTAGACCAGAAAGCTAAATAAACCGTTAAACGCCAATAAGGTTAATTCACATCAGACGTCAATGAACAGGAAATTAAAAGCGTCCGACACGCGGGCCCTCTATTCAATCACCACACCACTTCTTTGTCCTTTTTCAGATCATGCAGAAATACGCATCGATCTAAGGATAGAGGAGGATAGCCTCGGCCCAAGAATTTCTGTCTTCCACACGTGAGACGTCACTGCAGTTCGACAGGCAGGTCCTCATGATCGGTCAACGAATCTTCCTAACCTCTTTACACCGCGTGCCACTGGGTGTATCGAAATTACGTTAACGAGATTAACAAACGATTATCGTTGATCGAGTTACGTTAGAATCGTGAAGATTCGAAGGAAAATCGACCGATTTTTAAAGTTGTTGTAATCAACTCTAATCGACGTGTCGTATTTTTAGGTTAGCAAACTTACACCCGGGATCTTTCACGTTTGGCGTTACTCCGATACGTTTAAATCATGTGCAAAATTGTATAAAAATTTAGCGAAGTATTTTCAGGCGTCCGGAATAAAATTAGAATATTAGACGATTAAAGGAGAGTTCACAAAGCGTCGTATCCGATTAGTTTACAGTACGGTAATGTCGAATAATGTCGCGTGAAATCGATATTTTGTAAGAAAATTGTACTCGATGATACAACGTGAATAATAAACGATGCTTTCGGGAATTCACATCCGTGAGCTGAAACTTAAAAAAAGAGAACATGCTATTTACAAAAATGAAAAAGAAAAAGAAAAATTGTATTTATTCGAGAAATATGAGTGTTACAAATTTGTATGTACATACGAGAGCTTACAAGTAGACACGTGTTTTCCATTTTTGATTTGTTATATAAATACTATTTCTTTATTTAAAAAATAAATGAATATTTAAATACAACCTTTATAAACTCTGGAGATTTTCATGAAATTACTTTAGTCTCTATAGGATAACGTTTCTTTTTATCCTGGTTATATGACAAAGCTCGTATCCTTTTCATTTCTTTCATTTAAAGTCAATGTATATCCTTCCCGCGGAAATCATAATTTTTCGCATTCCAACACACCGGGGTCTCTTTTGTGTTCTGTACTTACTTCGACTTTTTATTATTCAGGTTCCAACTCGTATTTCATTATTATACTTATCTCAGTCATACGTGGTGAGGAAAAGATTTCTTAAAGGCGTGGAAAATACCTCGTCGAATAAATTATTATTTATAAGAAATGTCGATTAACTATAGGAAAATTATCTTAAATATTATTTAAATATATAAGGATTATGAGATTTTTAAAAATTGGGTAAGATCTAGAATGTTTGATACGCGTTTGACAGAACACATTTCGTTATGGATTATGCGATTCCATGCCCTATGAAATAAGTTATTATTTATAAGAAATATCGATTAACTATAGAAAAATGATCTCAAATATTATTTAAACATCATATAGGGATTATGAGATTTTAAAAAATTGGGTGTTTTTAAAATCCAGAATGTTTGACACACGTTTGACAGAATATATTTTGACGAAATCTATGTATAAATGGATTATGCGATTCCATACCCTATTAAATAAATTATTATTTATAAGAAATGTCGATTAATGATAGAAAAATTATCTTAAATATCATTTAAATATATAGGGATTGATATTTTTAAAAACTGGGCGTTTTTAAAATCCAGAATGTTTGATACGCGTTTGACAGAACACATTTTTACGACATCTATGTAAGAAATGGGTTAAGCGATTTTATTAGAACGTTGATCGTTCTTTTAAGATCGCATGTAAGTATCGAGAGTAAGAGATAATATCGATATCGATAGAGAGGTGCAGAAATTCGATAATGAAAGATATTTCTTGGAAAAATTCTTCTACAGACGTCTCTTCTGACGAAATCAAGACGGTATGACGTAAATTGCTATTGCTCGAAACATCGAGATCTAACACGATTTTGATAAAACGTGTTATCTCGATACACGATGGAAGTACGTTCTTTCTAATTTATTAATTCCACAGATATGTTAAGCAAGTTCTCGTAACGGGTGAAATTGTTTTTTGAAAAAATATTCCCTACAGCGTAAAGAATTTAGAAAATTTTCTGATATCGATATTCTTATGGAATATTACACAGATTGATTAACTTAATCTTACAACCTTAACTATTTACAAACTATCTTTACAGGAAAAAATATCTGGTATCAAGGAACGTACGTCATAATTAATTTCCAGTTATACTATTTTTTCGTTTTTTCATTTTTTATCAAGATACGAGTTTATTGGTTTATTTAATTACAAAAATGAAACATTTAATCGGATACTTCCAGAAGGAGTTCAACGCTAACTGAAAACTTATTATGATATATAAATTGAAAAATTAATAACCGCTAAATAAATAAATAAATTAATTAAAAAATTAATAATTCCGATAAAAGAAGCGAAATAACGAAAAAATAACGATTAAATTCCACACTGGCTATAATAACAAACAACTTTTGTTTAAAACATCTTTTTACGTAATATCAGTAGTATCATTCACAAATTTAGTATAATTTTATGCGAATGAATTCAATAATTTTGTGTAAAATTGATATTGATTTTAATATGTTAAATAAACTAAAAAAAAAAAATTTTTGTGTTTCCTAGTTCCTTTTTTAGCCCCAGTTCTCGAACTAAATTAACCCAACTTGGGAGACATTCTTTGAGAATCGATTTACGGGTAAACAATGTAGAAAGTTTCCAGGGACTTCCGCTTCAATGTTACACTTCATTTTCTAACCGAGTGTAGAGGCATGCGCGAGCCAGTCGGCCTATATGACACTGATATATCACTACACGAATGCAATAAATAATTTGACACGCCTTGGACCCGCAATTACCTCATCGGATATTGTATCCTAAAATACACCGTTAGCAATGAATACTGAATCACGTAACATGGATTTCCTTTTTCGATAGAGCTCTACCGCCATTGAATATCGGAAGATTAATAATAAATGCAAAGAAAGAAAAAAATTAACGGAAAGAAATTGAGTTAAAATTTTTCATTTTTACGAAATGTCGAAAATTCTCGATTAAAAGTAGATAAAATTAGAAATAATTATTTTGGAAAAAAAAAAATAAAAACAACGCGTTGTTTGCATTTGTCATTCGACTACGAAATCTTTTGAGGTTAGTAGGCAACTTTTCCGAAATGTCCAGAATATTCAAAGTTTCCAATAGAATTAAAAAGTCGAAAATTCGATAAAAACAAATATTAAAAAAACGCGTTAATTGAATTTGTTATTCGACTACGAAATCTTTTGAGGTTAACAGACAACTTTTCTGAAATATTCGAAATATCCAAAATATTCCAAATTTCCACCAAAAAATTAGAAAGCTGAAAATTCGGTTGATAAAATTTTTCATTTTCACGAAATATCAAAAAGAATCTTAAAATTAGAAATGATCACTTTCGATAAAAAAAAATATTTAAAAAAACGCGTTAATTGCATTTGTTACTCGAATACGAAATCTTTTGAGGTTAACAGGCAATTTTTCCGAAATATCCGGAATGTTTTCGAATAAAAAAATTGGAAAACTTCGGTCAAAATAAAAAAAATATTTAATTCCGAATTAGAAATAATTTTCCAAGTGATTTTTCTTTGTTATTCATGTACGGAACGTTGCAGGGTTAACGGACAATTCAAAATTGGAGAAAGGGTGCGAAGTTATGACAGAACCTCTCTCCTTCTCGCGCTCTCACTCTGTCAGAATAAAAAAAGTTCTTGAATAGCACTTGTGTTCCCTGTCGAGAGCAGATAAACGTTATATGCTACTGGATTATACGGTATTGATCGGTATCGAAGCCCTTAGTAATAATAAGCGACGTCCTTGATTTCGCTTTGTTAGTCTTCCATAGAATAGGTTGCGAATCCGGATGCGATAGTGGAACCACGGAAAAACGGAATACAAGACGCGCCGCCTCGTTCCGTTTAAATACCCAACTGTAATTACGTTATCACGTTTATCCGGTAAAAGTTGCGGAATCGCGCGAGGTAGAAGTTCGTAGGAATTGCCGGCTAGAACGTACAACGTCGATGAAAAATGGGTCACGAAAGACAGTGCAAAAATAATTCCAGCTATCGATCCCTATCAACTATGTGCGCGCGTTAAGGACACTAGTGCAGCCCGAAGAGACCTCGAGATGTATTGGAAATTGCACTTTAGAGCTCGCTATCTCTCTCCCTCCTCACGCGCTGCTGGAGTAACGTAAACCCGGCATTTCTCAAGCTCCTTTGTTCCATGGATCACTTAAAGAGGGAGCGACGAAAAGTTTACCCTGTTTACCGACAGAGCCATCGGACTCCATTGAAACAAAAACCTATCGCTTTAACGTTTTACCGTTTCAACACGCCCAATTCCTCCATCTCCTCTTAAATTAAATTCAACCTACGAAAATAATTCTTTTCTCTTTATTATTATTTTTATTCACGAGATACAATACTCGAGAAAAAACACCGTTCGTTGGGAAAATTTCGTCGTGCCATTTTAGAGGTTAAGAGACATTGACCTTGGAATTGAAGCGAGGAGCGAGATAAAATTGAAAGGTAAGAGAAACTCGCGGAATTCCTTTTTCATCTTCGTATAATCGTTTCAACGAACCGGGGAAACCTTGAAAACACTCGAGTCAGGTAATTACACGGCTTCTTCCGAGTATATTAGAAACTCTGTCCGACGGCCGATTATAATGATTAACATTTCGCGTATTGATCATTCATTGACATCGCGTTTAACGTGCCCTTCTCGATAAGCAAACGAAAACGAAAGTCAGGTATATATAACGCGTACCGTAAAACTGGGTCACACGCTGTACCGCGGTAACGTCGTTCCCTACATTACCCTAATGGACTCGCTGCTATCCCTACTGCTAAATAGAATTAAATTAATTTTTCATTTACAAAAAAATAGCAGCGGCCATCCTTTTAATTTAGCGTTAGCATGAAGCACGGCTCGTACATTTAGCTGGTATGATATAGATTTAGGTGGAATAATATAGATCGGCATCCAGCGACCTGAAAAGCGACACAGACCGAATAGAACGGGAAGGGTTGTAGTTTCAGTAGTACGAATCTAGCTGTCGCGTGGCAGTAGTTTGTCAAGCGTCTTCGCGCGATTTAAGCGGCCATTAAAGCGTGTTCCACAAACCACTCACGTGCAAGCTCAATTAACTTTTCGCCCGATGCACAGGCAAATCGTAACTCGTTGAATATTGAACGTTCGCGATCGAATGCTAAAGGCTGTTTCCATGAGCCGACTTCTTAATTTTCCCCGATATTTTCATCGTTTTAGAGATAAATAATCCAACGATACGGTGAATTCTTGTCACTCGTTAAACATCGTTTTTGATGTCTCTTTATATTCCCCTCCACTCCCCCCTTTTTAAGATAGCATGTTTTGTAATATAGGTTAAGGAAAGGGAATAAAGGAGGAGAGAAAAGTTTTATAGATTAAGTTATAAATCAGGGATAACCCGAAGAAAATATATTCCAAGAACGATGTCTAAACATTAAACACAAGATTCCAATGATTTACGGCAATCAAAAAACTTGGCAGACGGTCACGGTAAGAGTCTGCGCCGGTGAAGAGTGCCAAAGTACCGGCAGACTAGACGTAAAGTCGACGTACATCAATCCTTTTGGCACCGAGTGACCAATATTTTTCCATTAATAGCGTTCCCGAATTTTAAGACAACGTTTTTCATTGACCTCTCGCGGAAAACCCTCCTTATCCATAAAACAGCGAGTCTCGTACATACATTATATATACAATACATATAACAGTATGTAACTGTATTAATAATATCAATATATAT
>NW_016917902.1:159239-167674 GCF_001483705.2 Eufriesea mexicana
ATATAACTGTATAAGACATATATAATATGTATAATATATATAACTGTAACAGTATTAATATAATTTTATTCTATATTATTTTGTTATATGTACAAAATAATATCAAATAATCTATATCTATGTATGTAAAATAGATATACTAGATACGTGGATAATATATATTATGTATATATAGAATAATATTAGAGATATTTTTGAATTATTGATGGGAGTGAAAAATGGAATGGAACTCGAAATTAATTGAAGATTAATTAATAAGGAAATTTATTCGTGTAATATCTCTGTACTTGGAATATACTATTGATCATAGTTGCAGAGTAGTCTGAGTGGCCTAAAAATACCAAACTAGTGGAGTATTAGTAATGATTAAAGTGTATTATGGTATTAGGTTAGCATTAAGTGTGTGCTTAATTCCGGCGTGCGTTTTATCTCCCTGAATTATCCAGAAATACGATCCCCGATAGCTTTGAGCACCGTATTAGCATCTGTTCAATTATTTCGAGACATTACGAGTCACGTTATCAAACACTCACGACTTCGTTAGCGAAAAATTTTTATCACGTTCGACAACGACCTTTTCCCTAATGATCCCTGATCACGAACGCTCCTCGCCACTGTGAATCATCATATTTGCTATTCCGAATGACTCGGACTACTCTGTTTGTCTGTTGGAATTTCAAACATCGTATCTTCTATTCCGTATCTGCTCCTCGTTATCATAATAGCAAATAGTAAACTTTCGACATTATTTATATCTGCGAATACCTAACATCTAGATTCGAAAATTTTAACTCACGCATTCGGAGGTTAGAAAAATTCGAGTTTGAAAATTTTATTGGCAGAATTCGAAAATTTAACGATTTCAACTTCAGAATTTTATGATCGGAGAATATAAATATAACAAAAAAATTGAAAGTGTAATTTATAATTTGGGAAGTAGAGAACAAGAAAGTTAGAATTTTTGAAATTTTGATAAAAGAATTCGAAAATTGGAAAGGTCAAATTTGAATATTTTGCGATTGGAAAATTAAAAAATTGAAAAAGCTGAGTAAATTGCAACTGACGATTTGAAGAATTCAAATTTGGAAATTTTTATTGGAGAATTGAACAAATTTTAGCGAAACAATTGGAAAATGGAAAGATTCGAATTTAAAGATTAAAAGACGGTTTCAAGTGAAATATTTTTCAAATCGAATCGAGGAAATTTAAAAATATAAATGATGCGTTAAGATTAATGATGCGTTAAGCCGCAACGACAACGAGAAACAGATAGGGAATGGAAATTAAAAATTCCAAACGGCGCCACATTCCGCTAGAGCAGGGGAGAGATTCGTGGAAAAAACGGCTAGTTACGTTCGTCTAATTTATAGCGCAGAAATCTCGAGCACAAGGATGCCCGGGTTGTTTCGTGGAAAATAATTCCCGCGACGTCGTCTTTGACCCATTTGCCGGACGAGGAGGGGGTGACCGAGGGGGATTTTTACGACGGGAAGGATTTAAAGGCGAGGAAATATGAAAAATAGAAGGTTTCTTTCGTTGCACGGCGATAACTGTCACTGACACGCGCAAACTTACGAACAGAAAAGTTTCGGATAAGAGCAAGGGACTCTCCTCTCTGTCGCCGATATGTACGCCTCCCCCCACCCTCTGTACAAAAGTGGCTTACAGCCAAAGCGAGAACGATATTTCATTCCGATGGAATCTCGAAACTTTCGAACCATTTGCCTTGGAAGCTCGAGACAGCTATACAGCGCTCCCTACATTAAACAGACAATGTTTCGATTGCCTCATAAACGACCCGACTGCTTCGCGATATATCCAAATTACCGAAAAGCATTTTACAATTTAAGTTAACGAAGCGAGCAGACCCGGCAAGAGGAACGGGTCCGAAATACCGAGGTCGAGTTAAGATTCCGTGCCAAAGTATGCTATAATCGTTGAAAATTCCCTAGGAGTTCGCACTACCTATTTCGTAGAATTATCTCGAACGAATACAGACGAAAGAATAAGATAACGGATATAAACAAAAGCGTACCTTGATTTCGAACTGGCCGATCGTGACGCCCTCTAGCCGGTCGAAAAATCTCCAGGAAATAAGTCCGTTCGTATTGACCGATCTCACTCACGCTACGCTTCCGTGCGCTACCAAAAACGTTCCTCATAGAACGGCTTAACTGGCCGACCCTGGCTCCAACGTACGTACACATACACAGCTCGCGGAAAAAACGTTCGCAGGGAAACACACCAGCGAGCTACTAGTCGAACGTTAAAATAACCGCGACGTCGTCCGTTAACAAGGAAGATAACGGTATATCCGTCGACGAGTATCAGCCGCGGAAGAGAGGAAAAAGCATCGCGACGACGACTACTAACGATGCATATTGACCAGCGGCAAAGTTTCGCCTCGAAAAAGTTAATCGACGGGCCGCTGCTTTATTTTTGGCCGCCGCGCACGCTTGACCAGTTTCACACACGTGTCTAGTTATTTTTAATCCACTATGATGCGTACCAGCCACACGGAATAGACAGAGACGGGATAGCGTCTGCGGCGCGCCGAGAACTACATAATACCACGCTTCCTGGTAAAATTTTCGTATATATCACAGGTCGATAAATTCCTGGCACGTGGCAGTCTCGATGTCTCGATCCAGTCTCGACCGATTAGCGTGTCGCACGAGCAACCAGACGCGCCGCCATGAAAACATTTTTCATCTCACCGTGCAGCGCGATTATAACCTACGGAGGAACGTTATGGAAGTGATCGGCGACGGTTACAGCATTGTGTCGCGCATGCGCGGCGCACGGGGCTCTGCGATTTCGGTTTCAAACACCGGCGCGATTGAATTTTTCTATCGAATCGATAAATTCGCGGAATGTGGTCTAGTCGCCATCGAGTCTCGAGTAATTTGTCGGGACGGCTCCTCTTCGTATCGATTTGTATAATTTAGCAGCGAGACTAACTTTCGAATTAAGAGGAATAACAATTTTACGATAAAAGTACTGAACCCTGAATTTCGTCGAAAATTTTTCCACGTATAGATACACTTATAACGAGCGCAAAATTTGCGATAGAATAACAGAAATTGAATATCCTTAAGATAATGGTACATTTTGGTCTAACCAGGTAGAAAGTTCATCCTTCCACGTATGCATATACGCTTATACAAATATCAAATTTGTAATAGCATAGCACCAGTCGACTCATACGTGTGTTCTTAACGAATTTTAAATATAAAGATAATAGTAAATTCTACTACCGAATTAGTTAGAAAATTCTACTTTTCGACGTGTACGTATATACTTATGCAAATACGGAATACTGTTATTCTGAATTCGTTTAAATAAAATAATATATATTGATATATTAAAAAAATATAGATATATATATAATCGAATTCAGAATAATATTTTCTAATTAATTCGATACTAGAATTTATAGAATAATGGAATAGAATAGTAATTCGGAATAATATATTAATATATTCAATATATATGTATACAAATTCTTTTATAGATGCCTATTTATTTATATATGTATTATATATACGAATATTAATATACACGCCCACGTATGTGTAGGAGAAATATCGGGGGAATGGTGGATTCCGGCATTTCGTGAGTCCTTCGAGACGCGTTCGTCTGAACGTGACTTACCCGTTCTTCTCGATGAGACCAACATGTCCGTCGGAATCGAATGGAACCGTGGTAAGTCGTACAGGACTCGTGGGTAAGAAAGTTGCAACGGAATCGACAGCGAGTTTTCCTCGGGGGGATCGTCTGCCTCGCAATGAAATCACTGGACGAAAGAAGCGAAGCCCAGAAGGCATGGATTACGCGACTTATACTACTCGCGAGGAAGCATTTCACCCTGTAATTCGAGAAAGAACGATTTTCGAAACGATAAAAAACATCTCGGAGAAAAGCTCGCGCGATAGTAACCCCGTGAATCATGAAATCTCTATATAAAGATCTCGCTATATAAAGATCTCGTTTTTATAACCTCTTTCAGAAAAAAAACCCTGTTCCCGAGAAACCTATAAATTCCTTAAAAAAAGAGAAAATAACCGCCGTTCCGCCCCGATGCAGTAAAAATAAAAACATTTCCAGGAAAATTAGAGTAGAATTGCTTTATTCTCGACCGGTACACCCTGTATATCCCTCCCTCCAACCTCCCTCCGATTTCCTATCAAGAATCACATTCGATGCACACAGCTACGTAATTCTTTCCACATATACAGCCTGGTCTCTAATATAGGTCGATAGGTCGATATACTCACGGCTACGGCTTAACCTTTCATCGAAAAAAGCATAGAAAACCAGCGACAGAACATGAACCAGTCCCTAGAACTTGTCCATTTATCCTAAAAATATCCACCCATGCGTATGCTCGCCTCTGAACCATTTCGAACACTTCGAAAAGCACTAACGATAACCTACATACTTATCTGGCTCCTCGACTAACGATTAACCAACAGTGTAGCTAGAGTTACCCAAAAATCATATTTTCGAGCACCGTAAACATCTCGCGCGGTTCCCGAGCCAATTCGCTGACCGTAGCGGCATGCAATCCCCTCGTAAGCGTCCGTAGTAAACACCGTAAAAAAATCCTAAAATGGTGCGCGCGTGTTCCGAAACGGGGTGTGATAAAGCCAGCCAGTAAGCCAACCACCGCACAACCGTTTTCCCCACGTGCGTAATTAGTTTTGACGGGCTATCGATCGCGGCCGGTTTCGTCAGCGCCGTGAGTAAGTGTTAAAGGTTGAGTACACTTCCTTGCAAGTGAGTCTAGGTCAGCCGTATTGGGTCGATACTATGAAAGCAGGACAAAACGAGGACAGAAAGCTGGCGTGCGAGAGAGACTAAGAGATCAGGAGGGAGAAACGGAGAACGAGCCTCCGATGTATTTCAGGACAAAGCGAATCGGGGAGAGTAAAGGCGTGCGCCCGTGACGACGTGGTGGGGGAATCGAGGGTCGCCACTGATAGTGGGAGGTCGAAGAATTTTATGGACAATTTCGATGAGAATGGCTGAGTTAAAGGGATGGAAGACTACTTGGGTCTGACTAATCCCGACCCTTTCCACTGTGTCAGACCGATCGGCTGGTTCATCCGCTGTGAAGCTGTTATCAACCCTGATTCATTGGGTATACCATTAAACCCGTGCACGTTATACGCGACTGATCCAAAAAACGCGTAGGCATACATTAGCGTACAGGGTCTCGATAATTCGTGCTTATATTCCAGCCGAGGTTTGTGTAATTCGAGATCGTGTTCTGAGAAAATAAATATTTCCAACGTAGCGCGGTGAAACGTCGTAACAACGAAAAACGACAAACTATCGGACCGTGTACACGTATGTACGCACACACGGGCAGAATTGCCTCACCGGTTCCGCCAGCGTGTAATTCGAGCCTGCTTCGATTCCGTTTACCTCGAATCAACGAGACTGGCGTGTAACAATGTTTTCTCGTTTTACGTAACCCACAACAGAATTCAATCACCCAACGATGAAACGTATTTCCGTATTTAACCTCCAAATCGACTATCAAACTTTCAGACCACGGAGAGAGTACGTCGAGACAGTTGGAAGTAACGTACGAGTAGGGTAGACGACAGGCGTCCAAGGAGACCGTGCATAAATGCACGGCTACATTAGCCAGTGTAATAGCATGCAAACCATCGCCTCGTCATTCATATACGCCCTGCTCTACTGAAGGCTGGAAGTTCAAGAAGAAGGATAATAAGAAGAGCAAAAAGGCAAACGCAGGCAACAATGCGGGAGAGGAATGCAGCGCGAGCAAAAGCTGCGCGTAATAATGCGCCTGCCCGATCCCGGGACACACGAGGTGTAGGAAAGAGAGACCGTTTACAAGGATAGCGAGTATCGCCGTCTCTGTTCATCGCACGCGGGCTCTGGCAGGCTGGCTGGCACTCCCGAAATAATGTTCAACCGCGATCGGTGCAAAGTGCGGGGGGAGAGAGGAGCGGCGTAGGGGCGGGCGGCAGAAGTGGGGAGTCGTAGCACGAGAGCCACGTACCAGGGGTAGGTAGGTCGAGGAAGAAGGAGAAGAGGAAGCAGAAGGAACGAAGGACGGACCGAGCGAACGGACAGACGGACGGTTACATAATTTTTGTAATGTCATTATCGTGCGGCGATCCGTGCACATGCGATCCGATTCAAACGACTCATGTATCTCACGGTTCCGGGATAAAGTTGATTCGACGTTGAGGTTAGAAAAAGAGGGTAACGCGTTAAGAGAAAATTTAACCGTATATAAGTCACCGAGAGGGTGCGTCAGAGAAAGTCACGGTAGAGCGAACAGAGGTTAGGAATCGTAGAGAGACGTGTAGAAGAATCAGTGTATCTACTGGAAGGAAACGAGAGAAGAGACACGTTTTATACTATCGTAAGTAGAGATATACGGTCCGAGTTGCGTACACGTGTGAGTGTAGCAAAGGCAGACGAGCATGAACCACGGGTGATCGGAGGGGTGAGAGACGTATCAGCCTACGGAGGATGGTATTGGGTGGGCACACATAGATGAAGATGGAGGCGGGGAAGGGGAGCGGCTGTTTGCGGAATGGCGAATCAATCGGTTGAGAGTTCGGGGCAATACTCACCGCGCGCTGATGGTCTGCAAGATGTCTCGGTGTCTCGTCGAGGTGGCAAGAGAGAGAAATTTGATGTCACATACGCCGCTTCATCAGGCCACTGCGCGCCGTTTATACCACTCTGCCTTAGCGCTTGGCGCTTGCTACTAAAAATATACTCACTTGCCGTATATTCCCCCGCTTCACGTCTTGTACCGTGACCGACACATTTATTCGCGCGTTTCGGAGCACTCGTATACTTGCATCCACGAACAAACGGATCGCTCGATTCCCCTGGATCGTGTCACGGACGCCCGCTCGTCGCCGTGTGTTGCTGGCTGCCGCCGCTTGTCGCCGCTGCTGCACGCCGAGGACGACGAGAGACTGCCAAAAGGAACCAAGAAAAAAAAAAAAAGGCGATCCTCAAGTCTCCCTCTTACATGTATACACGCGCGAATCTTTTTAACGGAAAGATGAAAAAAAAAAAAATAGTTCCAAGGAAAAAAAGAGTATGAAAAGATTTCGAGGGAGACGGACAGAGCGAGAAGAAACAGCAGCCTCTCGTAGCTTTCGCACAGCGCGACCCACCGAACACGAGACCCCGCGCGACGCACGAAAATACACGCGCAGCCCCCCGGAGAGCTTTCCTTCCACTCTGATTCGAAGCGCGAGAAAACGCGTATCGAGTTATCCAGCTGACATGCCAGTGAAAATCTCTACCACACAAAACAGGGGAGGGGCGTGGGAGATAGGAGTAGTAGTAAGTGTGTATATACGGGTATATGTATACGTATACCGTGCGGAAAGATAAAGGGGGAATCAAGGGGAAGACAGGGTTTGACAGAAAAGAAGGAAAAAGAAAAGAACGTTCGACGGTTTGAACGGACGAGAACGGGAAAACGTGTAAGAATGTAGCACAGTATCGATGTCTACGAAGAGAAACGCACGGGAAGAAACCGAGGTGAGGACGAAATCGCTACTTCTTACTCTTTCTCCGCGAGGCGCCGCGTCGCGACGCGCCGCGCATGCACTACTATGCCGACGACCGTTGGAAAATCACTTCTCCCTCCGCCACCCCCTCCCCTAGACACCCCTCCTCTTCTCTATACTGTACGTCTCCGCTGTGACACGGAGAATACCTATAACCCCAGGCACACTCCGTTTATCGCATCTCTATGGTGCGGGTGATATATCGGTATCTTTGTAGGAGGGGTATACGCTTAACATTTTTTCGCAACACTGACTATCCTACCTTTCATAATCATAATATACCTTTTTCGAACAACCGCGTACGCGTGGCCGTTAATATTATGGTTTTATCTTTCCCTCCTGCTTCGATGGATACGAGAACCACAAAACAGGAAGAGAGAGAAAGAGACAAACAGATAGACAGAGAGAGAGAGAGAGAGAGAGAGAGAGGGAAGGGAAGAGACAGAGTGTGTGTATGAGAGAGAGAAAGGGAAAGATAGAAAATGAAAAATATAAGGCACGTCTCTTTCTCCTTTTCGTTTGATCTATCACTCGAAATATTTGATATTGGCTCAAATTACAGATATTCGCGAAGGTACTGGTCAATGTTTTTTCGTTTGTGACGTTTTTCATACAGGCTGGCTGGGTCAGACGTATCGCTTGTTATCAGCGGGCAGCAAGCCACACAACGTCCGCGCATGGACGAGTCTCGTTGCATGCGCGCGCACACGAGCGTGTCTTCCGTTTTGCGAGTATGTCACTGGCCTCGTGCGTTCGTCTCGACGAGTCTGTATATCGAGATATATTTCTCTTTTTCTCTCGTCCTCTCCCCGTATGTTATTATGTATTACGTATTCTGTACCAATGTGTGCGTAG
>NW_016917902.1:169136-212697 GCF_001483705.2 Eufriesea mexicana
TCCCTACTTTTGTGTACGTATGATGTATGCTTGCCCGGCTTGGTGTCGTTTATCCGCACGTAAAATTATTTTTATTTAAATTATCGAACGTAATATATTTCCTTTTTAAGGTGTACGTACGTGTGTCTAACTGGGTATTACACGTCGGTGTGTTGTGAAAGAAAAAGCAAGAGAGAAAAAGAGAGAAAGAAAGAGACAGAAATGGAAAAAAGATTTAGGGAAACACAGATAGAGAGCGCGCGAGAGGCAGGGAGAGGCTGAAGGTCCTTCGTGCACACGAATTCGGTGCGAGTCACTGCGCCCGATCTGCACGATACTGCGGTCTCCGTTAGACTATCGTGTCTTCGCGATATGAAACGTTCCGAGTCCACGCGCATGCGTACTCTCGCGTCCTGACCGCCCAACCCTCTAACATACTACCCCCATTTTCTATCTTCTTTTTGCTCCTTCCTCTTTGTACTATTTTCATTTTTTACCTCCGTATCACTCTATCTTTTATTTCTGTTTTTACCATTTTTATTAGAAAATTATTAAGTATGAAAATCTCTCTTCTCGTGTATTACCTAATTTTATGATACTTATAACACGAATGTAGAACTACGATGTTTTTATTTGATTTTTGTTACGATTCTGTGTGTGTGTGTGTGTGTGTGTGTGCACGCGCGCGCGCGCGCGTGTGTGGTACTATAACCAGTCATGCTATACTTCTATCCTTTTATGGAACAGTCGAGCGCGCATACTCGAGAAAATGTTAAAAACCTTAAAAATCTTCCGGTATAAGAAGAATTGTGTACGATTCAGCTCCCAGATATTTCTTAATACTTCTTACGATTCTAGGGCAACCAGATTCGCAGAATTTTAACGCTAACCGAGAAAATGCCGATGAGATCGCACAATTAAATTCTCCGAGTCCCTGACCTATATATATGAGCTTCTTACCTACAATTTTTTAAACGTTTTTAACATTATCTTTTCCAAATCACTTTATAGTATTTGTTTAACATTCGAAATATTAATTTATCATATTTTTAATTATGATACAAATGGCGTATGTTAAATACTCATTAAAACATAACCTAAAAACAAAAGCAAAATTTAAAAAAAAAGGGGGGAAAAAGATACTTTTTTTTTATATCAATGAGTGACCCATACAATAACAGGGACAACAATGTGTCATCCTAAATTCGTATTCTAGGGATTTCTATTTCGCCAAGGGAATCGGCCGGTTCACCGCATTAAGAACTGTGATCTTTGATTGCCTCTGCAGAACGCGTACTGCGCATGTCCGAGGAAGCTTCCAAAACCTCAAAATACTTTCTGCCAAGAAAAATTCATCAAATCCCCTTCCTCGACAATATTTTTCACTCCTACAACTGAACGTGTCTAGCCATTCGACTATGCACTGTACCTTAATAAATGATGCATATCGTATTGTTGACGAATTATTAATTCTGCAATATCCGATCGTACGTTTGAAAACGATGGAAATCGAAATTTCTAAATATAAGTAGAAAATAATTTAAAGCTATCGGACTTAATTTATAAATTATAGAACATATCATATTCTAACGTTCGTTATGTAAATTAAAAACGAGGTTATATTTTCTATGAATAATATTGGTAAAATATTTTTACAGTTGAATATGAGAGATGAGACTAAAAAATATTTATATAAAGAACATTAGAAAAATTATGATACGCTATCGCGTGATTCCAGTTCAAACAGGTTTCCATCGAAACGATGCGTTTTGACGTCACACATGTCATTCAAACCTGTACATTAAAATTGTACTACCGCTAATTTCAACACGCATACAGTTATAACGAGATAAATTTTATTGCGGAGAATTAATATAATTAATTTTACTTAATCACTAACGGTGAGCAACGACTGACGTCAAATGGTGACGCCACAATTGCAATATACTAATTTTCGCTAAACAGGAAACACGTTAGTTTTTATATAGACCGTAATCAACCAGTTTCTTTTTTCCTCTGCTATATAATCGATGATAATCAAAAAGTTACGAGCTCTCATATATAGCTATGTTTCTATTTGACATGATATAACCTACTTAATACCACATTTCTCTAAAGGAAGGTAAAAGTTGCGCGAAAAGTACAGGAATCTGCATAACGCATAGTAGACCCCCATCTAGTAGAGGGAATTTGAACTTTGTACTCATCTACACTTATCCGTCGATAAAAACACTTTAAATTTTTTGAACTCAAATTATTTCGAATTGCATTTTTAATATAACAGAGTTTAGAAGGAGTCTAATTTTAACATATTACTCAAAATATTTAACAAAAATATAATGTGTAGAAGAAAATGTTTTTAGATGACAACAGTAGGTATTACAAGATACAGATTCGATCGCACTAGGTGAAGGAGTGAGGTCAGATAAAGTGCCATTTACGTCTTTTCTTTCAATTTCAATAATTTCAGAATAATTTTTGTGTGACAATGTTACTTTGATCCTCCAATATAAGAGAAAAATAGTATAGAATTGACCGCTTAAATGATTACAGTCCGAGGTCTAAGTGTTGTACCCGTTTATCTGGAGAGGTAGATTTGACCGTCGACATCTGACTTTTACTCCCTCTAGCGTGTCTACATTTAAATAACATAGCCAAAGTAACATGGTGTTTAGGTAAGGTGGATCTCTACTTTCTAACTTATAAAGTTCTTATCTAGATGGAACACTTAAAAAACTAAAAAATAATTTAAGTATAATCATGTTAAGTATCATTTTAATTGTAAAAATCTTAACAATTCGACCACAGTAATTTTATATACAGTATAAAATATATTAAGTTACAAATTGATAAGATATCAATTGTGGATAATACAGGCACCTATCTTGGGGCAGCAGTTCCAGGAAGTGGTGGAACTAGGATGTGGTCATTTCAATGGACAAATCAGTGACCAATCGAACGAACAGAAGTGTATATTTATACGAAGGTTATATAATACAGTCTGACAATCAGTAGCTCACACCAATTATTAACCCCTTGCTCCACGATTTAAGTTCTAATGGCGCGTGCTATAATCAACAGCATAGTTGGTCGAGCAATTTTGTCCAAACACGACAAAGAATAACACGTAATTGAGACAGAAAGACATCGGTGAAAACTAACCAAGAGTCTGACCCGTGTTTATGTTGGTTCCTAATCGAGCCTTTCACTCGTAACACTCATGTTTGGCCCGATTTCCTTACCACGAGTCTTACACGATATTGTAGACTGTTAAATATATCCTATATAATAAGATTCACTTGCAAAGAAATCGCTTTAACAAAAGCTCCATAAATTTCGTAACAAAAATTAGATGCTTAATGAAGAAAATTTTAACAGTAATTTTCCTTTCTGATTGTTAATTTTACTAAAAATGAGATATTACAATTTGTTTGTGAAGAGAAGCAAAAAGAAACAAAATTTATAAATGTGACTGTATCGAATGTACAGATCAAACGTATTTCTTTAAATAATTTTTAATACTCGTATTTATAGGATAATTCAATACACCCATTTTTTCATTATTCGAATTTGCCGCCAATATATTCGCATTTATTGGCGGTTTCTCTGTTACTATCAGAATGATTTAAAAATCATTTTCATATTTTCCACTGGTTTATAAACGTCTGAGTTTATGCACATAAAGCAGCCTACTGTCTGAATGATTATATTCACGATGTGATTATCAATCTGGAATGTAGTGTTTAATTACACCATCCGGTTATATTAACATATTAGATAAGATTAAAATAATGTTGAAGAATAAAGGATGTCAGAATAAAGGATCAGACATTTACAATTATGCATTTCTGACTATAAATCAAAGCATTTTCGATTTTATAATGATAATTATAAGAATCTATATTATTCCCAATACAAAAATTCAATTTATAAAAGAAACTAGGTTTTAATAAACCAATATTAAAGTTAAGAAAAAATAAAATATTTATTTCTTTATAAAAATTGTAAGAATTCATATTAGAAAACATATATTACCTAATGAATATTACCTAAACACATCATAAATTTAGAATAATTTTTTAGCCGCCAAAAATGATGCGCGGGATAATGTAGAGGAATATGCACCATTTTGAATGAACACCATTAAGGTTAAGAACCATGACATCAGTAAGAAAAAGCTCAAATAATAAATAACTTTCATAAAAGTATTTTCAAAAATTTCAATATTCAAAGTTATTTCTCTTTAAAACATTCAAATTTAATACTATAGATGCATTGTGTTGTAGCTACATAAACACTACGTAGTTAGAAGTAGCGTCACTTACAGATGACATTCCAAGGTTCCTTCCATGACCACAACATACACGCTGATGATGTTTTCGTATGTTCTCCAGTATTTCCACACGATAGGGACAAATGTTGTCACTTCGCACCAGTTTATGTGTTGAAAATTTCACAAATTTATTACAAAACAGAAGTAAACACAACTACGATACTAACTGCGGGACTGTCGCGCGCAAACTGAAGCCAGTAAACTTCGATCTAATCCGATACTGCGCAATATTATGACAGTACTGTAGATAAATTTATAAGTAACAAACTTTTAAATTTACACATGATAACTTAATATTGTAGGAAATATTATTTATATGATTAATGAAATTGCATGTTATTATTATATTTTTTAATTTAATATAGTACCTGTTTTTACATCTGTTTCTAGATACATTTTTTTATACCACCTTTTTTTTCCATAAATTTTTGATAAATATATTATGTTGTTCAATGAAGGGACAAAAGATTATTTGCAATTTTTTGCTAACTTTTTGCACAATTAAATTATGTGAGAATATAAACAAAATGGACAAATTAATACATTAGTTTGTTATATCGATTATATTAATATCCTATTATTTTCATCTGTTACACAATCAAAATTTATTAAATAATAAAAAAGAAATATTTCAGACAAATAATTATTCCATTGATTAATATAAAAGTAAATTTATTTATTACATTCATAAATAGCTGTAATTGGGAACACTGAACATTATAACTGGTTGTAGGATAAACGTTTAACAATGCAGGTATGTTTCATTAAAGAAAAGAAAGGAATCTTTATTTTAAAATACCATTTTTTCTTTATTAGTTAAACTGTTTAGTAAGATCTTTTCTGTAGTAATAGGACCACCTATGAAAGAAAACAAATAATCAGTACATTATGATTAATATATGAATCTTTAAAAGTATTTTTTTAAACTTACCTAAAGTGCTGGATAGATCTTTATGTCCAGCATCTTTTCTTGCTGAATTTAGTGCATTCCAAATTGCAATAGGTATAACATAAGACATACATAATGGTGGTTCACCAGTAGCTATAATGTTTAACAAATATTAGAATTGGATGCACACATTAGAAATTAACTATTACTTTTTATCCATTATTTTACCTTTTGAGCGAAGAGCACTTAATTGATTAGAATTATTTTTAGGGAAATAAATTCGGAAATCAACAGGAATGTCCTTTACACCTGGTGGCTTATAATTCTGTAAAAAAATATATTTTCAAGTTTTCCAAAAATTCTTCCTACAAATAGTAAATTAGACAAATTTAACAACATACCCAACTTCTATTATTTGTCAATAGACCAGTTTTTCGATCATAAATTAGGTCTTCAGAAGTCCAGTACCCGAGACCCATTATAAAAGCACCTTCAACTTGCCCTACGTCTAGTTCTGGATTCATACTTCTTCCAACATCTTCAATTATATCTACTCTGTGCACAATATGCTGTCCAGTTAACACATCGATTTCAACTTCCGCTATAGTTGCTCCATATATGGGGTAATTTTTTATCTCATCTTTTGCAGTAAACCTGTAATATATATTTCCTAAATATACGAAAATCACTTAATATTTCAGTAATTATTAAATTATTAGAAAAACATACATATATCGTGCGCACAAGTCAACATCTTTCGAATGTGCTGCCATTACTAAGTTTTGCCATGAAAGATTCTCCATCTCTTTTTTAATAGGTTCTAGTCTATTTATCAATTCTTTACAAGCCATCATAGTTGCCTGAAATCGTTAAAATACTTATCTATTTTTAAATATATAATATTTTTTATATAATGTAAATATATTTATGAAAAATATATCTCACATATGAACAAGTCTCACTAGTGATACTACCACCAGTAACAAAATTATTTGGAGATGTTAGATTGTTGGTTGGTTTAACAGTAACCAACGATAAATCGATACCTAATGTATGTGCTGCTACTTGAGCTACCTATAATAAAAATGAGTATATATAATTATTGTATCATATATGTTCTTTTTATAAAATTCTTTTACTGTAATAAATTTTGATGTAATCTTTCTTTGTACCTTAGTATTAATTCCTTGACCACATTCAATTCCTCCGTGAGAAACAGAAACTGTACCATCTCGTGCATAAATAGAAACTAGTGCGTGAAATTGTCCCCAAAGACCCAAAGGATACATCATGGGTAACAAAGCTATTCCTTTTTTTTTCCATCGATTTTCCTATAAAAATTATGTAAACTTGTTTAAATAATTCATATTTTTTTAACATGTCAAACATGTCTTACATTGTTAAAAGTGTCTACAGCTCTTTTTCTAATATTGTAATCTGCATTTTGACACAGTTCTTTTATCATAGATTGTAACACTTTCTTATGGTCCTCAGTCATGTTCATATATCTAACCTCCAATGGATCTTTTCCAATTGATTTTGCTATGTGTTCCATTATATTTTCCACCATAGCTACAGCTTCTGTTGAACCTGCATAGTATATATTCAATAATTAGAGAATGTTATTTGAGAGAACCTATTCTTATTTTTGCTAGGATAACTCGAATCACCTGGAGCTCGGCAATAAGTGTTGGAAGGCAAATCAGTTTTGACTTCAAAGCCCTGATAGGTCCAAGTTGAATTATCATAACAACTAAAATCATCACAAACGAGAATTAAATTACATTTCTTTAATCATATATATTTTAAAATATATTAAAATATACATACCTTGGAAAATGATACCCAGCCACAGGTGCATGAGGTTCGTTAAAATTGCAACCACTATTTCCCCAATATTTTGAATTCAAATACTGAATGCGACCATTGTCATCTACACCAATTTCATATTCTTGACGAGTATCATATCGCTTTCCTATAGCAAGCATGTTACTTTCCATCGACATAATGAATCTAGTTGGTCGATTTAACTTGTAGCATACTAAGGCACAAGCACAGGCAATTTGTGTAGCACGGGATATCTTTGCACCATAACCACCGCCTAGCCTCCTCACGTTAATATTAATACTGCAATTAATAATTAGAAAAAAGAAAAAGAAAAAAGAATAGTACATTGAATAAACACTAAATTATACTTCTAACTTTACCTGTTATTCTTCACACCAAGGCATTGAGCTATAGCTACTTGAGTGAGATCTATCCATTGAGTGGCCGGAAAAATGTCTATTCCGTCTTCTATTGGCACGCAAACGCAAGTTTGAGTTTCCATTGTATAATGATATTGACCTCCGCTTCGAAATACTCCTTTTATCACATGCTTTACATCATTTCCTATATTATTTAACAGAATTTAAATAATATATAAAATAAAATAGTAAAACAACTACACAATAAGTAAGTAGAAGAAAACATAAACATTTATTCACAAAATAATTTATTTTATTGGTATACCTTTCTTCTGTGCTTTGACGTTAATCGATTCAAGCACCCGAGATTCATTATTCGAAGAAAGTACATCTTCAATTGTTAATAGAAATTTTTCTGGTGCAACATCAGCGTAAGAAATATGCACCATCTGTGCTGCCTGATTAGCAATTGCGTGACTTGTTGCAACAATTACTCCAACTGGTTGTCCAGCAAACTCAATATTTTTATCTACAAACAGCTATAAGTACAACAAACAAATTAGGACAAGTTACAAATGTTAAATTTTCATAAAATACTTATTAATAATTTAACTTACTACTTCATCATAATTCATCATTAGTTCCTGTGCACTTGCTGGTACAAATACATTTTTCCCAGGAATATCTTTGGCAGTGTAGAAAGCTATTACTCCTTTCATTTTCTGTAATAACATACGTAGATTTAAATTGTAAAAATAAGTAAAACTTAAAATTGATGATCTTACAAATATCAAAACTTAATTAAATCGGTAGGAAAAATATTACCAATGCTTCAGAAGCATTAATATTCTCCACTTTGCCATTAGCTACTGTGGTAAGGACGAAAGCACAGAAGACTTCATCTGGAAATGGTGGAATATCGTTCACGTATTGTGCCTCGCCTGATGTTTGGTATACAGCTTCCATTTTTGGCATAGGTTGATTTAAAGGCCATACATTCTTATCCGTACCGAAGGTTTGCTTGCCTAAAGAAAGTTCACGTTCCAAAAGGGATCCACCACTGCGTGATCTTGAATCCACATTTTCCGGCTTAATACTTAAAATAAACTTTAAAAGTATTTCGTTTAAAGTAAATATCTAATTATTTAAAATTTCAATAATCTTTCGTCTAGAAATACAAACCTTAAAGAAAAGCCCTTCTGCAAGCGTCTTCCTGAATATTGGGGAATAATCAGGTAATATATGGTCAGGTTGAAGTTCCGCGTCTAACTTTGCTATAGCTTCTTTAACTACGTTCCTATCGAAAATGGATTTCTGGACCAAGAAGTTTTCAGTCTTCGATGCATGTAGCTAGAAAAATCAATTTGACTCGGATTTAGATTTAATATCTTCAATTATCTTCCTTAAGGAGAGTTTTACTTACAAAATCCTTGGTTATTCCGCCAATTATAATGTTTGGTTTTTCCAGAACTTTCCCAGTTCCGTCCAATTTAAATAAGAACCCTGCGTTCACATGGGCGTGAGCATTTTGTGCTCGTGGCATTATCTACGACCAATAAATCCTTTTAATAAGAACTACAATTTTAAATACGTAATTTATTTTAAATAATGTTACAAAAAATGTACCTTGTAAGATTTGTATTCGTATTCCTTACCAAGGGCAGGTAAAAGTATACTGTATATAATTTTATGCTTCATATCGAAGTCCAGAAATTCCAACAAAGTCATACTAGTCTTCTCGCCATTAGCTTCCACTATTTATGGGAGAAAATTAAAATTATATTATTCTATAATAGAAGCATATATGAATAAATGTTCGAAATATCTTTATTTAAACTTGTTCGTTTACCTATATGCAACTGCGCTCCTGCAGTTTCGAAAATCAAAAACAGATCTGATGGAAACTCTCGATGCTCATGCTTGATCATTAAATTTCCTCCTACAGATCCAACCTATAATATAAAATTTAATTGGCAATTTATATTTGTTATACATACAGTTAATTACATTTACATACATTTCTCACGGGAACACTAGCAATTAAATCGATATGTTTGGCCAAATGATGCAAGTATTCGAAATTTGGTTCTTTCGAATATTTTTCAAACGTTTGCATCGCTACAGTAAGAGAAACATTGCCCCCAATAGTTAAAGTATTATTGTCTTTTTTTACGTTACGCAAATCAGGTATATCATTTATATCAATAGTGATATCGGGTGTTTTCAATCGATATACACCTACAAAGAAAAAGTATATAATAAATATATCATAAATTATCTTACATATATATGGAATAATAAATTGTTATTAATCATTACCATGTGCGGTGTTACCACCATGTAAAACGTAACTGGCATTTGGATATTTTTGAAATATTTCAAACAAGTCATCAATTGACAAAACTTTATGAAATTCACAGCCACTCAATTTCATGTCAATTTTATCATTCGTGTCTTGAACTCGTGTGTGACAACCATTACAACCATTTTCACACGGCATCCCGGTTTTTTTACAAGTTCTTATGTTGTATAATTCCTTGATAACAAAAATTTTCTATTAAATTTTAAAGATACAAATTTCTACCAATGTTGCATAATGGATACCTCTGATGCATATTGAATTGCTCATTAGTAGGAACTTAAAATTGTATTTCTTATCCTGTTTTATAATTTTGAATAAATGCTACCAAAAAGTACTATTTCTATAAAATATCGAGTATATCATTTTACCGACTACTTTATACGACGTATTCCCGTGTACTCGAGAACTTCATGCTTTATGTCATCCTCACAGCTCGTTTCCGACATTCATTCCAGCCACTGTCAATCTCGTCATGTGTCGAGATCTAACGTCGTTCTTATATCAGTGTTTTTTCCAGTATCAATGCGAGAGCCTGTCAGCTCCGGTCATCAGGTGAACCTGTCGTGTACACAACTGGGGTATGGGTCTTGTAGTCTGACGTTCATGGCGAACCTATGGTCAGACTTCATGGAATAATTGCTTAATTGGTTTCTTCCCCATGCGACAGGAGTACGGAATGTTCATCCGGCTACTAGGCCTCGCTGACTCTCGTATTGATTTTGGAAGTTTCATTGGTTTGTCGACTACCTTGTGGTTGCCAAGGCGTGGTGTGGTTGGCAGTGGCTGGACGTGGGCTGAGTCTGATCGAGAGAGTGCTAGGTATGAAGTTGTCTTGTACACTTCAATTTTTCTTTGTTCGTGTTTTTCATACTTGATTCCCTATTTTTGCAGGAACTTAGATATTTGAACCTGCTGAAATGGAATATTTTAGTGTTGCGATAATAGAGTAACAAATTTTAGTACCTCGACTCGAAGACCCTTTTGTAAGACACGAAATTTAATAAAGTATCAGTAGCTTCGCTTTAATTTCTTTCGCTCTAAGTTAGATTAGGCTATCTTTGATACGGGTAGCGCTATAGTAGAATTGCGTCAGTAGGGCGCAATGCCCAGATCTCGATGCGTGACTGACTCCACATAGTGAGACCTAGTAATTAGTATTGTTTTCCAAAGAATAATTTTTGGGAAACGATACCAAGCTAAGAGCTACGCTTCAAGTTTAAGATATTTACTATCTATTGTAATATCTGTAATATTCGTTTTCAGGAAAGTAAGCTCCACTAATATTAAGCAATGGATATTACAGATTTAAATTTGTGTTTGCACAGTGTAATTATGCAATCCTATTTTACGAGCCATTCATGTTATTAATAATAAATATTACCAGTGCTAATCTTATTGTTGACTTACTTCAATATCTTGAATACTTTTTACGAAGTCTTTTGGTGCATCATTAGCGTAGCTCTTGAATGTATCAAGAATAGGACGATAACCTGTACAACGGCATATATTGCTTCCAAAAGAATTTTCTATTTCTTTCATTGTCAACTGTTTGCCTTGTAAAAGACTGAAAAAACGTGACTATTAAGTCAATGAAATTTATTTATGAAATTTATATTAAAAGAAAATATAAATTGAAACGTTGTAAATATATACCTATACATATTCATTATCATTCCAGGTGAACAATAGCCACATTGAGAACCATTTTTATCTGCTAATGCTGCCTGTAAAGTGTGATAGCCATCTTGCTTGTTACCTAAACCTTCAATGGTTTTAACAGCCCATCTATAGGAGGAAAAATGAACAACATGAAACTACATAATTTGAGTAGCTATGAAAAACAAATAATTACACTAAAATAATTAGTTCCAAACTTACCCATTGCAAATCAAAATTGGTATCAGGCAAGAATTCACAGACATTACCTCACCCTTGATATCTATAGACACAATACATGCACCACAGCCTCCTTCATGGCACATAGCCTTAGTTCCTCGTAATCTTGCGTAATCACGAATAAACTCATTCAGGGATGTTCCAGGGTGAATATTTTCTGCCACTGAATATAATTATACCATTGTAATTATTAATTTTTGTTTAAACTCTGATAATTTCGATAATTGAAATATATACCAGTATAAATTTGTCCATTGATGGTGAATTCTACAGTATTCTTGGAAGCCCTAAAACAATAATTTTTGTATTTGTATTTTGTATAATAAATAAAAATTCAAATAATATACTTAATATTTTTATGCGTTTATTATAATTGTAATATATATTTATTACAATTATAAGTAGCTTTTAGCATTAATTATTCTAGCCATATAACAATACTAAACGCCATGTTGTACAAACAAGCACGCAATGAATATTATTCTCGATGTTAATAATATTCTCATATAAATCGTGTCTCTTTATTTCTACTAATTTTATTTTAGATATTATACTTTTCCTTTGTTATTTTTAGTTTCGTTTCATACATATTTATATTGAATAAGTAATTAAACGTTTAACAGATAAAATAAGTCCTAAGTCATTTTAAACATTAAAAGATAAATAAAACTATTTATATTATTATTGTATCGGAACGAAGCAAAATCAGATAAAAAAGAGCACTTTGAATGTTTCAAACAGCGACATGCATTGTTTAAAAGGAAGATATAATAAGATATTTTAATTTAACGTGTTAAGATAAATTGCCTCATGCCCATATCCGTGTGAATGTTAGATGAAATGCTACAGTACGTTATATGCCAAACAAATTTGTTGTTATAGTAAAATATACAATTAACCCACATATAAAACAACATAAATAATTTCATTCCAATTAGCATGAAAATTGTTTACAATACTTTTACGATAAAAATTATTTTCGGCAATTTATCGTTTAAAATAAAATGATTTATATCCACAATGTAACGAAAGAAATGATTCATACCTCATTTTACACAAAACAAGTTACTATCAAATATAATAATATTACAGAAAGGCAAATAAATACGATTGATAATAAATGTTAAAAGTAATTTCCGTCGCAACATTCATATCAAACATGTATCAAAAATACAATATGATGAAACAATAGTTTCCTGCTACTTATCAAACACAATGAGTAGGCACAAAACTTCGCAGAAAAATGAATGTATTAATGTATGGTTTGATGAACGAGAATCACACGAAGGAAGACGTGATTACATAACGATCATCCGAAAACTAAAAAGGCTCAGACAGCAATGAACATGCCGGTAGCGTGTTGTTGGAAGAGTATATAATGCCGAATGCCTCTCTTCATATGCAGTACGAATATTACTTTCTCCTTCTTGCTAACCGATGATAAAGTCACATCATCCAAAACAAAAACTTGATATGATTGTGCAATTGCAATTCTCTCATCATTGAAGTCCTTAATGAATATTTCAACAATCAGTGTTAATGAACTGTAATTCATATTTTTTTAATTTTTAATAAAAAATATAGCTTGCACTACAAACCAATTTAATCCATTTCCTAAAATTTTCTTTTGCTTTCTTGTAAATAAACTGGCGGAACTAAAATTTTTGTCAATGACCTTTAATTGTATTTGTGTATTTATATCTCGTGACATTCCTTTTTATTCTCAAGAACTTTTGCGTGTTTGTGAGTCGATGATATAATAATAAGAAAACTACAACGTGACTTAACAATGTAGAATGACGAAGTAAACTTTATTAACATATATAATTCCTTATAATTATATATAACTCATAAAATGCTTCATTATTTACGTAATACAAACCATTTAGTAAGTCATGTAAAGAATGTCGATTGTAAAATTAGTCAATTTCAAGCTTCTATTATTAGAATTTTATTTCTAATACGAAATAGAAATTAATAGTTTTATATCTAATATAAAAGCAATTAAGCATGCTTTCTATTTTAACCTAAAACTCAAAACGGGATAATTATTATAAGCAAATCATTCGACGTTCGTATAATAGTTTACCAATAAAATGCAAAGATACAATAAAAACGCAAATAAAATATACGAGCTTAAAAATCGTAAATGCATTTGTACAAAACCTTCAATTCCTAACGGATTAAAAATGGAATTTTTAACCTTGTAATAATTTGTCAAGATAAGTCGCTGAAACGTGGATTTATTTGTCTTTTAAGCAACTGAGAAGAGAATATATGATGGCAGTGTAAAAACAGTATTTATGTCTCCTTTTATAAAGCTATGTTTTGTGTCAACTGGTAATAAATTATACTCGTATATCACATACAAAACGAGTACAATACCCTTCACTATTATTAACCTGCAACGCGTCATCGATTTATCGAAATCAGATCGATGCACTCACGCGTAGTACTTCCGTGTATCGATAACTCGTGAAAACAATCACGTGTAATTCTACAATAATTAAATGTGCTAGTACTTTGCATGTAGTACAATTTGAAAACGATTTTATATATGCATGATATTTTTGTTCTTTTCTTTGGATTATTGAATAGTATAACGGCTCTATAATTATCGTTTTAGAATTCTTTAAAGGTATACAAAATATTTCAAGAAATATGGAAAATGTTAGTGGTAACACGTTTCTCGTCCAAATTTAACTAACGTGTGTGTTAGTAAGTACTTCACAAGGCATCTAATCGCATAAAGAGATTATCGTTTGCGATAAATTCGAGATATGGTAACATAAGTGCAACTGCACGTTATTTCATATTATTCACTATAATAACTATTACGTAAGTGACACATTAATTCGTACCGATTTTACAATATAATACGTGTTATATATACTATAAGATACATGAATATTATACGAAATAAATGTATTATATCGACTAGAATTTTTGTTCTTTGATTTCTAAAAATGTCTTTTAGCGTTCTCTTTTTTTCTTCTTACAGCGTACTTATTATTCCAGAAACATAATCCCACTAATTTGTAAATTAAATATCTATGTCAGTCATTAATGGAAAATGATACCTCGGTCTTGTTATTTATCGGTAATTGGAGACAAATTAACTATCGAATGATTCAGAATTTACGACAATGCATTTCATTGATAATTAACAGTAATTGCAATGCAACAAGATAATGTTACCAATTAGTTTTTAACCACTGTAATTCCGTTGGTGTTGTAAACGATATCAATGAAAATCTGTATACTACAATGGCATGTGTACAATGCCATAATGAATTTCTGGCTCTTTCTGGGTAATTTATTCAGGTTATAAGCAACACAAATTGCATCTTTCCGTTACTTAACGACCCTGAGATTTGTTTACCACAATTTTCTGCCTATTAGGAAGTAAAAAATTAACTGCATTTCGTAACAAGTAATTTTGTTATAAAAATTAATTTATTGGAACTTTTATTATAGGAATTCTACGTTTCAGAAAATTAGGAACAAACTGAGAAAAGTTTCTTATCGTCCTATGAAGTGCAAAGTTCAGTGTTTTCATGACTTTTCCATGACAACAACACATAACAGTCTTTGGAAAGTTTATCTCTGATATAGTTTATTAATATACGCATACGTAGCATAAATTACAAATGACTTTGAATATGTCCTACAAATGTAATTTGTGTTTTCTACACCTAATAATTTATTCATTTGATTGAGCAAAGTCCTATTTTTGTAAATTTTAACATGATTCTTCGTTTGTTTGAATGATCAGCTTTCACTGTTCGTGAGAGGACTTGCATTTTAGGGTCAGGGAGGAAACGTTCACTTTTCCTAGGTATTATATATCCAAAGAGATTGCGTTTAAACAGTTTTTGCAACTTTCTTTTTCATTGCAACAACTGTCGAAATATTTTAAGGCTACCCAATCAGAACCAAATAGGAAGAATGTAAACTAAAAATAATATCTGCCTAATTCGCATATTCACCTATAATTTTGCGTATTCTCGTTCTTTCACATCTAAAGAATGAAAAATGGAAAAGATATCTGTGAACAATTATTCTATCGTGTCAAAGAATGTAATTTGTTATATGGTAAGTTTATGGTATATGGTAAAGAAAAAAATAGTTGATACTTTTATTTAAAAATTTTGCAATGATTGTTAGTATCGTGAGTGCTCTATAAAACTGAGATATCACTTACCCAATGTTTTGTCGGATGCAGTCCATTTTCACAAGTATTCAAAGTGGAAGTTCAACGAGAAGTCCAATTGTTCTTAGAAATGGATTCAAATTGCACAATCGAGTGTAGGTAGCAACCAAGTGAACCGAAGTTGTATCTTACTCAGCGAGCTACAATCGTCTTTACGTCTCGACATCGTGGCCTCCCACCATCTGTAAGAAAAATAGTTGTAGAAAGGGAAGATTATTTTCAGTTACGTTCCATTACTACAAACCTGACGTCTCCCCGAAATAAGGACAGTATTTCCATTTCCTTATCTGTCATTTTTCTACAAGCTCAGAGTAAAGTCCATGTATCATAGGTTATTCTCTGTTAATTAATTGAAATCTTTCAGGGCTTCTGAAACCAAAGCCACCAAAAACTTCTGGATGACCTAAATAAGTATGTAGTTATAAAGAAAAATGAAGCGAAAGAGGATTTCCAAATTCTAATCTCTTCTCTTATTATGATAGAATGAACAATGGTAATTTCAATAAATACTCTATTAAACGCCATTCATGTGTTACATAATAATCGTTTACAACATATTCGTAGCGCATAATGATATCAATGACAATTAATACAAATTAATCGTAAATAATAGCGTCTCAACTAATATATTTTACTCGGTGTACACCTTCCGTTTGAATTTTACGCACGTGAATTATGACTATCTATGTTTAAAGAGAGACGTCCTGACAGAAGGTAGATCGGAAAAACGAGATGTATAATATGGCATACTAGGGTTTTTCATCAGATGATCAGAAAAAATAGCGGGTTTTCTTCGTGTTTCTATAGACTCTCTAGTTTGCTACCGATATATCGATTCGGTCGAGTTCGTCTATTCTTTTCTCTCTCTCTCTCTCTCTCGCTCTCTCACATTCTTTCTCTCTCTCTCTCTCATTACTTTCTCGTTAAACAAAATATTTCCGCTAAGGGCTAGCGATTTTACAGAGGTTCCTTCAGAGAGACGCTCTTAACACGTTCAGTGGCCGTCACTAATTGTTTTCCCGTCTTTACTAGCTATGAGTTAATCTTTGTATTAACATCAATTCACAGTCGGATAGAATGGACTCTTATAGAAGAAATTAATGATATGTACAATTCATCTAACTAAGTATCTAATTTTATTTACAATAATTCTGGATCGATCTTTATTCCTGTTCAGAGATAGGCTGTACACTCAAAAATCAATGGGAAATAGTGTCAGGGGACAGTAAGTTCAACTTATTGTCTCATAGGGATTCCATCGCATGTCATACGACCTAATGCAAACTAAAGACTGAAGGTAGAGTATGCAGCTTCTGTTGGCTACGGTTACGTTGCTCAAAATAATTGAACTGTTAAGTAATTATTGGTACAAAAGGAAAAGTGACTATACTTCGACTGAATACATAAATTACATAGCATTTGAGTATCATTTTGAGCTACGTACTACTTAGACTCCACTCTATCAATTGCGAATGACAATACTAGTGGACCCTTTTCAGTCGATCAGTGATCATTAGTGATGTATTCAACAGTTGTTCCATAAGATTGGAATGCAATAAAAAAAGGGAAGCGAGAAGATCGTTATTGGGTTCCTTCATAACACTGAACGTGTTAATGGCTAGTCGACAAAAAATATTGATACAGTGTTTGTTTCTCGTTTATCTCTCTACGAATATCGCGTCTTCTTTCGCTGGCTTACAGGGGAGAGCTATAGATTATAGATCGCTACTGCCCTATAATTCTCGATAAAATATGTGTTATATATGTATATGTAATATTGTCCTGTTACACTCGATCACCAATAAGTTTACACGAATGTTTGTTTGTGTTTTGCAATGTAAAGTATTGTTTTAATCGCATTCCAACAGTACATCATTGTTCAACCAACCTGTTTAGAATCAAAAACAAAGCGTGAAGTGTAAAAAAATCGATTTACATTTATTCGACTGTTTTTGAGCTTCGAGAGAATTACACTTTTTCTCCTCCCCCATCGTTAATATAGAGTATATTATCTCGCCAATCTGAACTTCGGACGAGACTGAAATAACGAGGTACTGCATTATCACTATTTCCATCTTTTTGTGCGAAATGAGACCTCGTTAATTCCAACTCTGTTGGATCTTTCACGTTAACTATACATATCATCCATTAAGATATTCTTTTTGCATACATCACAGTTCAAAGGTTTCTTTATAGCTATGACATTTCTTCCGTATATTTAGAAACATTTCTTTCTTTAGAATGTAAAGCTAAGGAAATAAACGCAGAGGAATTTTTGCGCCTCTGAAAATAGAACTTCATTAATTCGAAATTATTGATCCGAAATAATTCTTCTTGCACCGGTAATCCGAATCAATGAGGTTCTATAGTGTAAAAGGAAAATTGTTCGAGGTAACACAAAGCGCAACACAGAGACCACCCTCTTAAACTTAATGGTGACCAGGTTTTTCGCGCATGATTCGTAGTCGTTAATTGAACATGTACTTTATGATCTAGTTTTCTATGGCCGTTACTTTCGCCAACTCCTAGAACCGTATTATACAAGAACACCTAAGCTAAATAAGTCACAGACACAGACTTTGCATCAGGAGTGCACGGATTCGTTAAATAGTTACGTCTGGAGGATTAGGAACCTCGTGAATTTGCAATCGTCGTTAGACAAAGGGATTCAATCGGAGAATACGTTTGCCATGTTAAATTTCAATAAGGTATATTTTTAAATTAGCCTCTTTTCAATTTTGAATGCGGTTTGTGCTTGGTTCAATGTGAAACAAATATCTGTGCACCTCTGATCTCGCGAAGTCCTACACTTTGAACTAAGCTTTCTCAAATTCTCATCGATTCGCTCTCCTTTTCTTGCAGCCTTCCTTTCTACACGCACGACCGATATAACAATCTTAATTAAGAAGTTGCTGCTATGCTGAAGAGCTGTTACGTTTTACACTTTTGCCAATGCAATTTTTAATTCATTAATTAAGTAATATTTTTAAACTTTAATGTTCAGTGGGAATGTATTACTGAATCTGGTAAAAATTCAAAGAATCTTATAAACCAACATGCATTATGCGACTGTTTCCCAACCTTTCCCGAATCGCAACCCCCTGTTACAATATATAATACAGGTCCTCCACTCACATTTGCACAAAAGACTACAGAAAATACATTAAAAGTAAAATTTCTAAGACATCATAATCTAATATTTAATTAACTTAATACCATGATTACACTTGCATCTGATTTTTCACGTATTTGCCACGGGGAACCTTAAGTTACTTCCAATTTATTAAAAAATGTATAAGTAAAATATTGAAAATAAATAAATAAATTAAAATAGATAAGCGGTGAAAATCTTTGTGATTAGGTTGTCTATAAAAAGAATTTCAGTAAATTAAAAGTAGCTAAAACGCCCTCCTTGGGGATCGCGACACACATGTTGGGATATAGGTTTTAGATGTTATTAAATTTTCCAAATAAAATAAAAACCGACTAATTATTGTTAATCTAACTCATAGTGACCAGAATGAGTCTAAAAGGGTTACCAGTAACCCCAAAACATTCTTGTTTCATTTCTAATTTTTCCAAGCTTTGCTTACACTTCTATACACGGCTTCCCCTAATCACGAATACCGCTTGGATTAGCCACGAAACAACATGTACGGATGTACATCACCACAAACAACAAGATAAAGAAAATTGATACATTTTACATTGTTTTTTCTCTCCGCTTAGGATCTCATGCAGCCTCTTGAGAATTGCGAGATGTGAGTAAAGATATTCATATATATATATATATATATATATGTGTGTGTGTGTGTGTGTGTGTGTGTGTGTGTGTGTGTGTGTGTGTGTGTGTGATATAATCAGTAATATACAGGGTGTACCACGCAATTAAGATAAGCTGTACCGAATGTTCCTCTATTGCACTCAAAACACTGTTTGATTATTTTTTTCTTTACTTTGCTTAACATGGAACATATATCTCTTTCTTTAATTTTGTATGTTTGTAGTAAACACATTGTTGAATGTCTTAAACGGTAATAATAGGGCGAGAAAACGTGTCTTAAGTAGCAAGCCATTCAACAACATGCTTATTTGTGCAATTGCATTTTTAAATATAGAGAAGCATGAAAGTAATTCAAGCATATGCTTGAATCTATATCATTGCATTTTGTCTTTTAACATTTCCTTAACTCTGACTATTTTAAAGATACAGCTTGTCTCATTTACGTGAGGCATTCTATATAACAAACATTGTTCATGAAGATAGCTGCACGCACCAAGGGGACGAAATGAATCCTGAATTAGACCTTAAAACAGAAATGACTATATTAATAGTACCATACTGAATTGTAAATCCGCGAGTTACATTCATTATAATTTATCGCATGAGTATCATAATCTTAACTTGTATACATAGTTCGTTTCAATTACCTAGTTAAGACAGTTCGGAACGGTATACAGATAAAGAACATTAGTGAGACCATCTAACATTCCATTCTATCTTTCATTCACGCATATCCTTTCATTCTAATTAGTTCACTATATATATCTATATATCGTGTATGTGTGTGTTATGATATATATATACATACATATATACATAGGTATATGTGTGTATATTTGTGTATGTATACATATATCTATATATGCATGTATTAATTATCAGTTAATATTTAATACTTTAATAAGGATACGTCGTAACTGCTTCAGCGCCCTGAGTCGAAATCAAAATATATACGAGTAAAGATAGTACGAAAAAATGAAACGGAGAGCGACACGGGTGCGCCATTATTAGGATTACGCCATATACATATACATTTATTTATATATACTTATTTATATATATATATATATAACTTTTTTTCAAATAATATTTATATTTTCAACGTTGTATCTTTTCGCACGAAATCTGAAATACAGTCGTACGTATGCATCTGCACAATTGCGCGCGCGTGCATATGTATACGTAGTACGTAACTTTACATCTTTACTATGGATACATCATGCATCAGCCAACTATGTATAATTTCCACGATGTATGTACGTTTAGAATCGTCATGATACAAAGCCAACCTCAACAACGTTATTTCTGTTATCTCGGAAAGATGATTCTCGTTTATATACGACACGCTGTCCAGTATATATAAAGCTTGTATGGAACTACTTTGGACCTCCTTCCTCTATGAAAACACGTTTATCAATAACTCCTTCTCTCACTCAGCTTTCATTCATTTTTTCTCTCACATATCACACGCATACTCTCCCAGATTCTCCCTCATTTTCTACCAACTGCTCCTTCGATTACTGGAAAACACTACAATGTCGATGCATTACTATCACAGTCAACTCTTACGGAATAGTTGCATCCACGCATTTCATGGAATTCTAAACGCAATACGGCTCGTATATTTTTTTTCTTTTTTGTAACTCTGTCTCTAAGCTCTCTACATTTTTCTTTTCTTTGTCCTCGCCTTACAAGACTATAAATGTGTATGTTTACACTGAGGCTATGCGTATCTGTGTAAGGCAACCGCCGTAAACTGAGTAAATCCGTATATACGATATACTCAATCAGCAGTAGAAATATATATATATATATGTGTATATATATGTATATTAATGGGAATCTATTGCGTTTTTCCTTCGGCACCGTTGTGTCTCCTGGAGGATGATCCAGTAGCAAGCTTCGATATTCTTTATTTTTTTGCGAGGACGGGCCGGTTCCTTACGGATGACATAGAATAACGAGAGCAAGCAGGGTACATTTCCTAGGCATATTACACGGTATTTACAAGGTTGATGCTTCGTCTGCTCCACTTCGATCAGAATTCCTGTAAAAAAAATCATTTTCCTTGATGATAATACACTGTGAAACTGATAGTCGATGATAAGCACAGTAGTCTCCGGATAAGTGATAACATTTTTCGCACTTAACGTTTTGTGCAATTCACTCTATTATAAGTTTTTGTACCATTGCCATCTTCGTTGTAGAAAGTTTGACGAAATAAATACTACTCCGGCTAACTGAACACGAGCGGAACCGTTTCGCTTATCTGAAAACTACTTAAACACCGTATCTGTTTAATAATTAATTTACAAGCCTTCGATGGGTGTGCTCTTCATATTTTTACATTTTATCAATGAAGTTGTTGAATTGTTGGTGTGCAGATACGTTAACTAGAAATCGGTGCCATTAGTAGATGAATCTGGTAGAAACTATGGATATACTTCGAGTAGAACTGTGCATTGTTAGACACGTATCTTGTGTAGAAGGGAATTTGTCCAAAGATTGTTAAACATTTACAAACAAAGCTGCTTTTGGACAGATTCGCCTAATCATGCTATATTATATATTAATCACGAACATACGGTGACAGTTAATTACAATATGCTCTAATATGCATAGCTTCGTTCCTTCTTAAAAAGTCTCTAAAATAATAGTACTAAGTCTATATTTGGTTTATTCGTTTTTCTATTCATTCACAAACTGATCCATTAAAGCCTAGAAACTCAATTAAGTGGAGTAGTGACGTAATTTTTTATCTCCATAAAAGATCACAAGTTTATAATGTCCAAAATTTCTAGTTAATTAGGATCACAACCCGCATTTTCGTCACTGATACTTCTCTCCACGACAAGGGGGATACCAAATAGATACCTAATCTCTTCACAGGGCACCGAATGGATCGAGTTGGACTTGATTATTTTGTGGCTGCGTAACAGCCTGGGGTTGTTGCTGTGGTTGCGGTTGCTGTTGAAGATTAGCACCCATCATGGGATTTGTGTTGGGCATCATCATTGGTGCAGCTCCTCCTGTGACCATCATGCCACCGGGACCGCCAGGCATTGTGCTCATCATCGGCCTCATGCCCTGCATGCCCATTGGCACACCTTGCATTCCCTAGGGACACCAGAAAGCCGACCCATCAGATACAGCTTCTACTTCTGGAACTTTTACTATTTCGAGTCCAACTGTTTCCATCTTTTCTCTTCTTTAACAATGTTCCCAACAACTGACCATTTGTGTTCAATCAAATCTAAATATATGTACTTCACTGCGACAGTTTTTGGGGATATTGTGTTTCGGTATCTCATACTTAAAATTATGTAATTTGTGTTGGAGTTTTGTGTCAATTTAGATATGTTTACGTATACATGTAAGATTAAGTTTAATATATTGATATCTCCATAGACTTATCGTATTTAGTGTACAGTAGATATTTATAAAACTAGCATTAAGTTTATCATACAACAGAGTGTTTGTATATGTAGCAATCAAACAACATACGGAAAAATATGAAGTTAAGTTCACTAGAGGAACTAGTTTAAATCAAACAAGCAAGTGCATCACACATATGAATTAATGCAAAGCAGGGAACATTAAGGATGTGTACACCAATAAGGAAAATAGTTACAAAGTTTAGTTATTACTTTTTACAATTAATATATGCTAACTATACAATTAATATATTCTAATCAGTGACTAAGAAAAACTTCTCTATATTAAAAAGATTCGCTAACTATCTGATCATTGTTTTCCTACTAAACTAAATACTCAGTCTAGTTAGTCACGACATTCGTTATGTATGGCAAACTGAAATCAAACCTTCGTCAAGCCTTCTTTTCCGTTATATCTGTTTAATTTTTACAAAGTCGAACTTACCAATGGTGCAGTGTGGGTAGGGAAGCCCAAAGTGGTCGAAGGAAGTTGCGTCATTCCTTGTCCCTGTAACAGCAGGTAGCATGCCAAATGCCATGCATGCATTGTACAGCTAAGTGTATAGATCAACGAATATGTTCTGTATATTCTAATATATATTTCTTGAGTGACCTATGCCAACGTGGTCAGAATTTTCTGTAAATTTAACTTATTCTAATATACTATTTCACAAAAAACTTATAAAACTTTTATTTTGTGTTCAATGTTACAGTGGTAATTGGATATAAAACAATGCACAGTGCAACAAACGTGCAACACGATTACCTAGCTCGGTGCATTTGAGTATTAGAAGGAGTAAGTGTCCATTATTATTATTGCTTATATGGAAATTAATGAGTGATAAAGCAAGCGCGCTATGACTATAATCTAAAACCGTAAAAGTGTCGTAAATTTCTTGTGATAGTTTTCTCGTGACTAGACTCACTTATCGATTATAATTAATCGTGTAAAAACATAATTAAGCACGGTTGTATCATACATCTAAAAACGGAGATAATTATTTATAGTTGATAGTAATCCGATAATAATTAAAAATAGCATGCTGATAATGATTCAGTGTCAAATGACAAGTGTAGATAAAAGTGTCGACATATATCAGAGAAACAGAATGATACTAGGGGTCACAATACTTTCTTGGTTAAGATATCGTGTTTAACAACGTGCTGATTCAACATCAGCACGTTGAACTCACCATTGGGCGATACCCAGCACCAGTCGTAGCTGCCATAGGTTGTGGTGTCCATCCTCCAGCTGGGCCACCAGTTTTAGCAGCATTTTTAGGGGAATTCCATTGCATACCCCTAAAAAATGATAAGAATTACTATCATGACGATATTCACTATATAGGTAAAATCAGGTTTAAGACGTATCATATGTAAACAATAATCATTTCAACGATACTTTAAATTCGAGAAAATTATAGTATGGTAGATCACGCGACGCAAAAGTGTTAGATAAATAGAAGACAGTTTGAATGAAAAAAATTTGTATCTTACTTGACTTGCTGCTGCGCACTCTTGTTGATAGTCAAGTTTTGGGCAAGACTAGCAAGACTACTATCCAAATCTCCAGTCAGAACTTTGCCAGTAGATGCTGCATTCTGCTGCTGCCCTGCTGCTGAAATATTATTATCTCCAGCTACAGTGGTAGGCATCAGCACCGTGCCCAAACCGTCAAAACCTAAGCAACATCTACATCAGCCAAAGCCCCAGAAAGCGAAACCCAAGATCGCGCATTCTTATTGCACATTGAGTGACGAATGAATATGAGATACATTTCTTGAAATAAAAGAAAAGCATGGGTCTCAACAAAAATTATAATAATACCGAGCTACTTGTAATGAAATGAGATAAATTATAATGAAATAAGAAATGCAAGTAATTAATCAAGTATAATTACCCTCCTTAAGAATTTATACATGAAAGGTGTAACATTCGTGTACATAATTTTGGAAAAGCCATGCTTTTTACTTTGAATAAAATATACAGTGCGAATGTACATCATTATTTTAATTAAAAATAATATGTACTTATTTATCATGATATTTACATTATGAAATCATGAGATTACATTACAGAATGTACAGTATACAATCGTTCGATTCTTTCTGATTTGATTTATAACGTTAACTTATTAATATTCAATAGCAGATAATTAAATGTGTTAGAACGAAAATATAAAAAATAGAAAGGAATATTTTAAACGATACATAATATATAATTATAATATAATAATATTATATATTATACATTCATAATTAATTGTATAATTATCATCGGATAAGTGATTACATGTCACCGCGGCTTTCAATTTAAGTAATCTGCTTTGTGATTACTTATCCGGGAATTACAATATAAGAAAAATTCCTATCATTTTTTCTACAAAAATAAGTTGTAAAAGACTTTAGATGATAGTCCATGCCAGCACTAATAAATATACATGCAAACATAATAAATTTACATCAAATAATCAATCTTCATCAACAACTCAGTCATTTACTTTATAAACTAAGAATAAATACGCAAATCACTGATGCTGCACATCCCTGAGCTCGTACCTCTGTGGCGAACATAAAACTAGCATCACAAGCTTGTTTTATCCATCTAAATCATTTATGCTAATAGTAAAAAATTCTAATACCAGCAATTAAGCGCTACGCAAAAAATATATACAACAATCAATAGAAAAGTACGTAGCTCATAAGGTCTATTAAGAAGCATCACTGATTTCTCTGCCATGCAAAGAGGAGAACCATCTATACATTCCCGTCACCTGAGATCGGTTGCTTTGCCGGGGAACTGTACCCCGCCGGGACTTGGGTGGGAATACCGTAGCCGACCATCGGTCCGCCAGGCATGGCCGGCTGCCCGGTGGCAGCCATATTAGCACCCATATCGAACATGCCAAAACCCTGTTGTAGAGGTTGCTGTGCTTGTTGCGCGGTCGGTGGTTGCTGAGCTATGGGTGCCGGCCTTGACGGAGACCCGCCCAGTGCCATACGAATGCTATCATTTAGATCGTCGAACGCGCTCTTACTAGGAGCGGCGGCGGCATTTGTAGTGTCAGAGGATGATTTTCCAGCCGCCGCTCCGGACACTGTTGGCGAGGCTGGTCTAGGTGTACCGTTCATCGCTGTCGCGGGAGGCGGCGGTCTGGGAGGCGGCGTGGCAGTGGACTTACCGGAAGTCAGAGTCACAGAGGATGCTGCCTCCGCGGCAGCGTCCCCAGTGACACCCTCTGCGGTCTTGAGCACTGCAGAGTCGCTCCCAAAGAGATCTGCCTGGCCGCCAGCACTGAACAGGTCTCCGGCTTGCCCTTGTTGTTGGCCCTCGCCACCGCTTGCATTAGCGGCAACGTTCGCGGCACCCTGCTCGAAGAGACCGAAAGCGGCTGCGTTTGACTGCGTTGGCTGGGAACCAAGGGAAGGGAAGTCGGACATAAAAGGGTTTAATACGGATCCGGCCGTTCCTGGAGCACCAGCTTGCGCAGAAATCAAGGTGCATTGATTATTAGCCTTTTTTTGTTAATGCTCGGTTAATTGCCGCGGAGTAAAGGATGCTTTGCTATTATTTGTCGTGCTTTGTCCTACCACGTGCGCGCTCCATTTCGATGAGACTACATAAACATACACGAGTGTAACTATAAAGT
Organism: Eufriesea mexicana; assembly: GCF_001483705.2. Lineage (NCBI taxonomy): Eukaryota > Metazoa > Arthropoda > Insecta > Hymenoptera > Apidae > Eufriesea > Eufriesea mexicana. Next base: position 195,862 of record NW_016917902.1, read on the forward strand.
CCCAAAATTGATCTACTCGATAGAATACTATGATAGCTCTTAGTGTTTACTTTATTGTTACTTAGCGTTAAACTTTATTGTTACACCGTGTAAACTGTGCATTTGTAGTAAGAAACATGGCTGTTATTTCAATCTTTGACTGGGATTTTATTAAAGTAACGATACCTCTTATCAAGATACTGATACCGTGATATTTGACAAATTAATTTCGAAGTTAAACAAAGGAGAAACTCTCTTTTGAGCTCGAAAATTCAATTTAATTACGTTATTCTTGGCAGTTTGCCACAGCCGTTTCGATAGATTAATTTGCACAGGCATCGTCAATGAATCTAAACGATTTAGTAAGATGCAGAAATATGATACAAAATCTGAAGCGAAAACTCCTTCACCATAAAGAAAGATGAATATATACACGTACAATGTGAATGTAATAAAAAGATACGGTGCACAGTTTAACGTGACAAGTGAAAGAATAAAACTTCTTATCTTGTAAACCAATAAGAATGGTCGAGATACTCACCAGATTGAGAGTCTTGATTACCGAATACGGAAGAGAAACTGTAATCTGTAACAAAGTTATTATTTGCTGGAGGCACTGCGGCGAAACCTACAAAATCAAAATAGCGTCGATGAAACAACATAAACATGATGATAACATAGCAGTCATTAAATAAAAATATACAATGCCAATGAATAAGAAATAAATGAACAAATAAAATAAAACTACTGTATTTACCATTACGGTTAGTCAACCATATATTCATCTGTGCTTCCGTGGTCGGTGCTGTTATAGTTTGTGACACATCCGCGAATGGATTGCCTGCTAATTGGAGTAGATCATCTGACGCTTTTTGTGGCTAAAAATAACGGATTATGATTTGTAAAAATATTATCATCAAAATAAAGGTATTTCAATACTCTTAAAGAAGAAAGTTCCGAATTACCTGACTTTCAGTTGACGCCGTCGACGACGGGGCACCAAATAGGTCAACAATTGGTTGGTTGGCGTTGTTTGTCGGCGAACTGAGGAATGGATTCGTACTGGGGCCACCTGATGGGGATTGCACTTTTGCCTGGAAATAAGATATCTAATGAAACCAGTATCTTTTTATAATAAATTGTTAACAACGACGTGCCACTTAATACTTTAAATAGAATAAAGAAAGTTTGTTCGATACCTTGTACTGATTCATAGCAGCTTCCTCTTCCGCGAGGGCTTGCTGTCGCAGTGCTTCGTCGATGTGTCCATTTCCAGCATGGTCAAGACGGTTATTACTGGCTGCAGTTCCAAACGCAGTACTGGTGGAAGACAGGGCGGACACTCCCGACTTTACATTCGTTCTATTGCTGCTCGGGTAATGATTGGGCGATGGATGTGTGTCGATGGAGCGATGGAGTCATAGAAGGAAGAAAAGGAGGAAAAGCCATTTTCAGCAGAAAGACAAGTGTGGCCGTAGGAGCGAAACAGGAGCGAAAAGGAACGTTGATCATTGAAAACAAAGGAAAAGACAAACAAAAAACAAAGAAACAGTGTAGTACGTATAAAGATAATAACAATGTATAAAAAAAATTCAGCTACTCAGTGCTCTTTCACACAAACGTACACACAAATACACTCGCAAATATATATTATGATACATGCGTAACACTAGCTTTCTTTTTCATAGATTCCGGTTCTTCTTATACAGACTTTTCACTACGTACGTTTTAATACGAATTCACACAAGCAATTAAATTGAGGAGTACTATCTAATGTGTCTTATAATGGAAATAAAAAAAAAAAAAAGAAAGAAACATACTTTCTCGTTTTCTATTATTACGATACACACGCTTATATTACAGATCAGTTATATGCAAAAAAAAAAAATGTGACCTAACTTCTAATTTTACAGTTAGAATTTTATTAACGATATTTTAGAAAGTTTAATTAATTTAAATGATATATTGATTACATAAGTTGTTACTTGTACAAATTGCAGTAGCTTTAGCATTATGCACAAGAAACATAGTCGACTCTGAATAAGTAATCCAAAAACTTAGTATCTCTTAATTATGGTTGGTTAACTAGAAACCAAACCTTAATCAAGAATATCATTTGTTATTTAAAAAGGGCTGTATTTTAATTTTTTTTTATCATAAAAATAATTTAAAATACTAACATTTTAAATTAAGTTTATATCATTTTTGCTGCAAATTGTTAAAAACCATATGTCATTAAACGGTGAATCAAAAGAAACGTAAGTACGTGCAATAATCATTGATAAAGTTTTTAAAACAATATCTGATAAAACATAATCTCTTGAGCGACAAGCTATGTGAAATCTCCGCAGAAAACTTGAAACAAAATATCTAGAAACCATAAGAAGCGATATTTTATATAGTTTACACTATAGTCTGCAAAACAAAAGACAATAAAAAACGAAAAAGAAAAAAAAAAGGAAAGAAATATTTCAACGAAAAAAGAAGCACACGTTCCCAAGCAATAGAAAACAAACGCCAACATTACCTTTTGCCCTACGATTTACAAAACATTTTGCGAGGAGAGTAGTATGATTAACGATTGGATGAAAAATGGGATTTGTATCTTTGTATGTCGTAAAATTTGCAATAGAATAGTAGCAAAGGAAAAAGTCTGATAGGGTTCGATGCCTAAGTATGTAACTGTGCTTTTAAGTCATGATGATTCTATATAAATTATTCTCTTCCAAGTGAAAATACCTTATTCACAGCTTTTATGTATGTATATATGTATTTGATATTTTACCTTCAAGTTTTGTTAACAGACGAATCGCAAAATATTCCTTAGAATTAGTAAATTTAATCCTACTGAGAATATTAACATAGGTTTTTGATGGCTATAGGAATTATAGTCAATATACCTTGCAGACTGCGTAGGTGTGTTCGCTGCGGAGCCTTTTTTTCCTTCCAACGACGCAAGGTGTTGCTCCAATGCATCTAATAAGCTACTAGGTGCCTAGAAAGTGTTCATTTTCAAATGTTACAAAAATATATTTTTCTCTAGAACTCCAGAGTATGTAACATTGTCAGTCATAGTCCAACAAATATATGCTTCTTACCTTTGTTAGATCAGGTATGTCTCCTTTATCAATGCCAACGTTCTGTAACAGATATGAATATTGAGTTCTAACTGTCTAAAATTGTTAAACAATTTCTAAAGCGGTTTACATAACTCATATACCAAAATTAATTTCAACTTACCTCGGCAACTTTCAAGAATTCGCCCACCCGATCCATTCGTATGAGAAACTTTTTATACAAGTCCAAAGCCTCGCGACATTGCTTTTTGTTCATATCAAAATACTTTTCTAGAATACAACAAAGCAGAAATTAAATATTTCTTTCGAAATATAATAAAAGAAATTAAATGATAGGTATACCTAGCAGGTTAATAATGCCATCATTATAACAGGCAAACAATCTAATCAGATCCCGAAAGAGAAGCATGAAAGCCATATTTATAACACCATTGGTAAGATCATTGGCACTACAATCGAACTCCAATAGTGCATCCAACTGTGACTGCAAAACTGGTAAAGTTTTCAACAATTTGTCAGCGTTTATTGTGCGCAGAGTACGGTCGTCCTTTCTGCAACAGAATTTCAAGAAAAAATAAACCTTTACCCAGTTATACAAAGAACGATTTTGCTTTATTTCTTTCCATTATTAATCCAAGTTAATTGCTTACCCCCTCTTCACCTTGCAAAAGTCAAAGGCCACGGTCCTGTAGGAAAGAGCCTTCTCATTGAGGTACCTTGCATATCTCCTGATAAACGGTGACATATCATAGCCTAATAAAAAAAGATCAATTAAAAAGAACATTTTCCAATTCATCTGATCTATACATGGATTCAAAGGAACTTCGGGTTACATTTAAACGAAAGAGAATTTCAATTTTTGTCCAAGAAGAGGTAAGATGAATTGGAAACTGAAATTATACAAGTGCAAAGATCTGCGTGCATGCAAGTGCAAGCGGGCATACAAGCCTTGTTAGAATTATCGATCCTGACACGCTTTCAGCCTGAATGTGGAAAGTGTATGCGACACGCAAATGGTGAATAGATTCATCTTGACCTCCTCCGTGAAACCTGAACCGAGTTTCAGGGGACATTGGATGGTGTTAATTTAATTAGAGCCAGAAATTACAAGTAAAACGTTGATTTCCCAGGAGGATTTCTCAGAAATTTATCACATGACATCTAATCACACAACTGAAATCATCAATTTCAGTTAATAATCTACAGCCAGAAGTACAGAGTCTTCCAACTTCTTTTTACATTCTATGTGAAATTAAAAACAAGTTCAGACTCTCTAATTATTAACATATCCAGGATTAAAATTTGACATCCTCTAATTGTTCATTGTCTTCCAAGTGTTAAATAAAACGATAAATAAACATAAGAAAGGAAATTAGTACGGGAAAAAGATTCAGATGTCGAGAAAGGGAAACGATAAATATTAAACTCACCGATGCGAGCTCCTGCTGTGCCCAAATAGAGAGAAAATTAGTTCCAGGTTAGTAAATCATAGACAGAGGCCAGATACACATAGCTGCATAATGCTAGGAAGTTAGCCAGGAAGAACTTATTATTAAATTTCTAATTCCAAAGAGTAAAGGAGTGTATGCATTGTTAGAAACATTTATGCTTTAACCCTCGTAATTGATTAATGTTGACAATATTTTAATATTAATTGCGTTAACAACACAACATTTCAAATGCAACGTTGAACTCCAAGCCCTTTCAAGGAAGTAAGGAAATATTCTTTCATTAGTTTTTAATAAAATAATTATAACTCATAACTTAAAATAAGAATTATAACATATATAGCATTCAACGTTGCGACTAAAGTGTTGAGTCACTGGATTTTCTGGTACTGTTAACATAGAAACCATAAATCTCGTGTGACTGTGCTCGCAAGCGTGCTGCATTCGGATGTAACTTGTTACTTCTCGCCAAAATTGTTAACGGATTATAAGAAACACAAGCAACAAACGAAAATAAATTTGAAACTTCATGCTACCTCGATAATGGTTCAATTAAATTATCATCTACGTTACTTTAATCTATAAAATTATTTTCTTACAATGTTAAACCACATTATTATTATTATTAATTTATTAAATTCATTTCTAATCATTATTCTTTGCATACTTCGCTCATTTTACATTATTTTTATTCAGGTCATCAAATGGATCAAAAACTGATCATGAAATGATTGTGAAAAAAATAATTCCAGAAATAGGTGTAGCCCAAACAATCTTGGTAACAGAGGAGGAATTATTTCAATCTGACAAAATCGTTTATTTCTCCTCATTCTTTTCTTAACATATCTCAAGTATTACAATTCACATATTTTGCAAAATTTAAATTTATCTATTTAACGTTTATTAACATTTTTGTTCGGTATTATGTTTACTATGTCTAATTTTTAGAAATCAAGTACAATTTACTCAGGATTACTATAGAGTTAAAAAGAATAAGGAGCAATGAACATTGACAGGGAGATGACCGGAATCGAGCATCTAATTGAACCACTCGACAGAAGTTAATGCAAGAAGATTCTTTTAAACAATGTGGTCACCTTGAACGCCGCTTTTATCGAGAAAATTACTGAGTTGAAACGTGCTGTTGCTGGACGCCAGATACTGTGTAAACCTCTGCAACAGAAAGGTCATTGCACTTGTTGGTATCATTCCTTTGAAATCATCTCTATTTATATATTTTGTGTTTGTCATTTAACAATCAACTTAAAATATTTCTAACAATAATCACATAATTTCATTCTTTAAGAGAAATATCTCTAATTACCTACATTTAATAATTTCAAAAAATGATTAAAAGCCACTATTGAAGTACCACGATGAATCATTGTGAACAGAGTGTGCAATATTTTAAAACAAAAGACTGTTACTCGAATTACTAGCATTAGTGTCGCCGTTGTGGCTCTGTCCAAGGAAATGACTATGTTACAGTTGCTGTTCTATTGAATTGCATGTGCAAACCGTAAATGTTAGACTCTGGTCACGGACTCATGCTATTCGATCCCGTGCACATTCACGCACAGGTGACTGGCAAGGGCGACGACACTTCCCCTCTTCAACTCATTACTGAACCAAAATGAGTTAGGCAATCTCTGGACAAACGTGAATAATATTTTGATCCTGCTACGAATAATTCTTTATGATTCACTTGTAGAAATTTGCAAACAATAGAAATCGTATTAAAAACTTAATTAATTTCAAATGTTTCTCCAATTCTCCAAAGGTATTCATTACAGATTCGCTGAACTTTAAGAATAAAATAACGCATAACATTCAACTAACGGGAAATCAGCATAATGGAGAGCCAATTAACCAGAATGTAGGAGCACAATTGTTTCTCGTATTTTATAATTAAACGATCGAATCTTTGCTATCCTATCATTTCCAAATTGGCATTCATCGAGTCGCAAAGGGAAAGAAAGCTCGTCTGATTGCCTTTAAGAAGTCACTTATCGAGAGAGCCACTTATGCTACTCCTGGATCCTGTTCTGCATTGCAGATACCGGAGGGGTTGGTCTTTACCTCATTGCCGTAACAAAGCATATGGTGCACCGTGATCAGAGCTTTGAAAACGACCGTCCAATTTGTGTTCTGTGACCGTTCTATCAACAGATTTGCCAACTGAGGTATCGATACGTTCGGCTCGTTCGTGCAGCGCACCAGGTCTGAAACAGGGAACAACAAGACTCCAATTAATCACGAATTCTTTTCCGCTACTTCTCTTAATATAGAATTCATACTCTATTATTTTAGTACCAGGAACACTTTCTTTATCTTTAACATTCGAAATGCATTATTGTAAAAATAAAAGATAAACTCTAAATGACTTTCACTTTTTTCACTTTACATCAGAGAGAGGTACTTTCTCATGTGCTAGAAGAAAAGTACTTTGAATGATGAAGTCACATGGAGCATCCCCCAAGGGAGAATAGCGTCGTACAAATTTTTCATTAATACTAAAGTGAGGTTAAGAAAAATTTCTCTTTGTTTACACCTAAAAGTACCTCATACGTTTCCTCGGTGTTATCCACAGCAGTACTAATCAAAAAGAGATCGAGATTAGCCATTATCTATATCAGACTGTTCCCAGTAAAATCGTCAAGATTTACTCAACATATTTGTGGATTATTTTTATGGATATATTGCAATTGACAGATGAAAAATCTCGTGACTGAGAAAATGGTTTTTAAATGAGAAGAACATTCTTCTGAATCTGGGTTGTCTATGCAGTGTCAACGCGGAAAAAGCCATGAAAACATCGAGTCAGCTTTCCGTATATGATTCATGATTCTCAACCACATTTCCTTATCATTTATCCTCCCTAGTTACGGAATGGAATGATACACGAACTGGACTGAAATATCTTTCCTAGAAGACAAAATTCCACCACCTGGTTGTCTAAAATTAACCTTCCGATCGTACCAAAAGCAGTATTTTCATTCTTCAACGATTTTCAATGGTACAATGAAAGTCAGGAGGAGAAATGAAATGGGTATAATGGCCGACAAAGGATATAGATCGCCAAACGATTTTGCAATCAGCTTCTAAAAATATCAGGCATATTACGATACCGAAACCTTCCTCTTGAACAGCTTTTGTCGCAATTATTATCTATTTCCTCCGGTGTAACAAAAGATCCAAAGATCCTCGAATCGTTTACATATTATTTATCAGCGTTAGACTGGATTTCATGCAGTCTGCAAGTATAGTAAACTCGATGTAATTTTCTGTTTATTTTCAAAGAAGAAAGCTCATCGTGATTGCTGCCAAAACAGCGAGATGTCTCGACAAGTGCTCGACCTTGTCACGCTTCCTCTCTTCTAATAATGTACTCTCAAATACGGACCCAGTAGTCGCGCCCCATTGAGTAGTGTTCTTACTATTTATAAAAGCCAGAAACCACGCAGTTTGATGTATACATGTCTCCTAATAGCATAACAAGAGAGACAAAGTTCTGGATCTTCAAAAGCTTTTCTGATTTTCATTTTAAGTTATGAGTTGAAGATCTCAGGAATTAAGGTTCTCGGGTTGTTCTCTAAATTAATCCAATTATTCTAAAAAAGAAAAAGAAAAAAAAATTCAGTAAGATAGTTATATAATGGATAGAAAAATTACAGTTTAAAGAGATTCGGTAAAAAATAAAATGGATAGAATAAGGTAAATTAAAAATGTACTTGTCCTCTGAAGCTAATACTCCAAGTGGCATCATTATTAATGACTGGTCTCGATTTACATGTGGTTTACAGTTCTCATGTTTGTTTACCTATTCCTTTCAGACTACGAAAATGCTACACTCGAGTTAGCTAGTATACAATAGACTACATACCGAGCAAAACCAATAAAATGCTTCTAGGAACCTTTATCTCATAAAATATATATTCTTTAAACGTTTAACATTTATTTTTATTTCAACAAGTTTGTACATAACGCAAGTTATTTCCTAGTCTTTCAGAAAGCTCTTTAGAAACGCCCATTTGAGTATAACTCGGTTAGATAAAAATATACTTGTTACTTTATACATTACTAAAGTAGTGTATAATATAATCTCCATCATTTCATCTTCCAATTTTCCAAGAAAAATAAATTTAATATATAAATAACGTCTTGAATAAAAATCGATGAAGGAGATGCATCACGTCTATTGTTTCTAACATATTATAAATAAACAAGGAGAACTACGACATGGCTGGGCAATATGGACGCATATTACTGTCGGAACAGAAGAAACCTCATGAATCGAACAGTTGTTGCGAACAACGGGAGATAGGACGCTAAATGTAGTAAAGAACGTAATCATTATCGGAATTATCTGAAACTTGTAGGGGTGTGCACGTTGAGATGTTTCTCTCCAGTCCAGACCCAAATGGGGGCGTTACCGATAACGTGTTTTGGTAAGACGATAGCTGCAACAAGCGCGGATTATCAAAAAGAATGAACTTTCGTACATTGCAAAACATGAACATCTGGTTACCTCGTTCTTGCATCATTATCGGTCCATGCATTCCATTCCAAAAATATTTCAGTGTCCACCATCACGTTCCTATTAGCGATATCGATATTTTTGAATAAAAATTCGGAACAATCTAATTTATAAATTATGTTAGTCAAAAGTAGTTCGATCAGTTATTCATTCATATCTATTTCAAAGAAAATTACTCACTTTCCTCGTTACAGCATGTACTATTTCTATTTCAGTCATATGTAATTAAAAAAGATAGTATAATCTTGTTTTCAGGAAAGTCGGTAATTCTTTAATGCTAAAGTTAACACGGTCAAATGTTAACTTTGCAATTTTTAATTAAAAATTCTCTCTTCAACAGCATTGCTTTCGTCACTTGACTTAATTACTTCTCTTATGTACGTGTATAATCAATTTTTTAATATCTATCTCTGTCCTTGTTTCTTCCGAGAATCATATATAACCTCATTCATCGCGCATAACCTATATGAAATTCGAAATTTTCTGATAAAAGTTCTTTCAGAAAATATGTTTCTTCGCAGTTGCACAATTTATGACAATCAGGATGCTGAGATTTCGTAAAAAAATAACGGCAGTCCTATAATTCGGTGTATATGTATATGCGATTCACGACATCCAACCAAGTAATTGCAGGGACCTGAAATGGAACGGACCGAAGGACAACGATTATTGTCCAAGAAGAAAAAGAACCGTGCGAAGAGACACAGGAAATATCGATAGTGGAAATCTTCGGAGCGATTCATCGTACAATGCCCGCGAACAATTACACTCACGGTTAAATTACACAATTCAACGTGTCTTAGAATAGATTATCGCAGGTGTTTCCCATGCTGCACTTTCGTACATTACGTAAAAGATCGATAGTAAATGAACTCGTCTTGAATCGATGAATAAGAAAGAATTATCTCAAAACGTAATTACAATAACCATAAAAATAATTCCAGCATTAATGAAGTATAGTCAAAAAAAGTTTTAGCGAAAGTATCAACGTTGAAACAGCACCGAAATGTCAATTTGGTCACGAATCAAAGATTATATAGTCGATGCTGTACTGGTCAGGATTCATCGATAAAAAGGAACAAAAGCGCACCCCGTCGGTGATGTCTCTTGATCGCGAATTTCATCGGCAGGCCGTAGTATGGCGCTATTTTTAGCGCGACAAGTGATCATCCATGGTCTCCGAATGGGCAAGCAATCAGAACGATCGCGAGGTCATCGGCTGGGAATCAAGTGTACGGCCGATCTCGGACGAAAGCTACCCAGGATACATTGCTAGTGAGCATGTACGAAATATCCGTGTCTAGTCAGTATGTACATCTCGGTTCTGCAATCGATCCGATCCTTTCTGATCCTCGTGCGTCATTTATAACCATTAACCTCAAATTGTAATTCAATTTTATTCCTACGAGTACAAAACGTTTCATTTCTAAATATTCTATAACCTACTTCCATTTGTATTTTGAAAAAAAAAGGGAAACTGTTTCTATAAATAATAATTTTCATTGCGTATTTCAAAATTGACTTGTAACGAAAAAGCTTTCAAGAATTACAACTTTCTTGAACGGGTAAATTATATTGCAATATGGCGTAACAGAATTATAGAAATGATTCCATAATTGCGACTAACCACGTTTTCTTTCGAAGAAAATTGATAGTCGGTTTTCGACAATCAGTTTATTCTTTCAAGATTATTTTAATTGTATTTCAATGGTTGTACGATGCTTTGCATAATTGATCGATAAAACTTTCTTATAAAATAAAATATATTGTATATAATTTGAACACAATGAGATTGTATTTATGAGATTTTCGAGGTCGATATCAATTACCGGTAAACCTACCGTGATTTAGTACACCTACTTGTGCCCGTATAGACATAGATGGCGAGTTTCGATCAACACGAGGTCAACCATAACCACATTTTTATTATCTGAGAGATTTTCATGTAAAAACCGTAAGATCTTCAATTAACTTTAATAGGTTATGAAATATGAAAAGAAAGGAAATCAATTTCTCATTGTCCAGAAAAGGCACTTGTAAAAGCTTTTCTTAAAGAAAAGGACGCATTGACGATTTGTGAAGGTTTCATCGACAGGAATTCATTCCACTATCTAAATTAGCAGACCGGAAGAAAGACTGCGAATTCCGTGAAGTTAAAACGGAAACGCGCTCTTGCTACTAATGAAATATGACTGTTAACGTTTTCACTTGCCAGAGGGTGACTGGAACCGATGATACAACGTGAAACAATACAACTATTAATTTTATAATACATTACAATTTCATAAATAAGAATTAAAAACTTTACGCTTAAATTAAAATTACTAAATCACTTTTCTTTAGGGAATTTTTCAGATATTCGTATTTGTATAAAATTGGGCATATACGTTACGCGCAAGCGTATTTATGAGTGGGTGTAATAGTGATGCAAATATACATGCGCATGTACAGACCATGAACTCATATACGCATAAAAAGTTTTAAACGAACAAAAAATTCAACTTTCGTAACGATTTTTTATTTTAAAATTCAAATAATATTTTTTGCCCACAGGATAAATAATCACGGCAATTGTGCAAGAATTTGTTAACGACTCCATTCGAGGTATTTAAATATTTATAAAAATACTGATATAAGTAACAAAAAAATCAACATTTTTTTTATAAATTACGTTGCGTTAACAATATCACAGTTATGGACATTAACAATATCAACGGTTATGAAATTTTTCAAAGATCAAAAAATAATTCATAAGATCCGAATAAAACTGATATTATTTTGAAATAACTTTTTTAATTATAGATTCAAATAAGTCAATTGATAATAATTTGACACGAGTAAAAAGTGCAAAGACCTGACGCCACTTTCCGACGAGGGTGGGCTTTTGAATTGGAACAGATACAGAGCACGCTACCTACACGTATACCTATAAACCTTGATGCAACCCATGCGACAGTGGAATCGATAATCACGAAGAACTCATGCGGTTTCCTACCGTTTAAGTACAAAAACTTGTTTTCCCGTTGATAATTAACTTCTTGCGCCATCGGGAATTGTCAAATTTCAATAAATGATTGCAATAACACACGATAACGGTTGATAAAAACTCAAGTTCACTTCTCGGCATTTAAATATTCGCTAAACTACTTTAATAAGCACTTATAATCTAAAATATTAATTTTAATGGTTACACGAGACAATATCGTAAAGCAGGTTAGTTTAAAATCGACAGTCACTGGAAATTAGGCCAATTTGCTAATAGTTAAATAAAAAATTATAATTCTATTTTCAAATTTACATTTTTTTTTGTATCCATATGCCGATAATAATATTATGAGTATAGGAAGGATACAAAGGATCAAGAAATATACTTATTAATACAATTCATCGACATTCAAATGTAAGACAGTTTTCCTGACGATACTCGAGGAACGTTATGTCACTAACGAGCTTCGCCTTCGTGGCAACATTCATAAACCGATAATATTATAACAGCTACTTCACGCAGGAAACGCAAGAAACTACTTTCGCACGAATATCTGTTATCAGTAAGGATCCAGCAATTTAAAAACTTTCACCGTTACTTAACTAGAAATCCTGATTGATTATACTTGAATATTTTGCAAGAATTTACGTCAAATATCAAGGATATCAGTTTTCGTACAAAGATCAATTTAAATGATTCGGTAAATCAATATGGTTATAGGAAATTTTCTAATATCTTAATTTCTATTGATACAAATTTACATGATTATCGAAAACGATTATGCCCGTTAATGTAATTGTAATGAACGATATATAACACGATAGTAGGTGCTTTGCCAACGAGCTATATAATCGATACTAGCAACTTGGACGCAGTGTATATACCTAGATTACAACACAAAAATGTCAACGAAATTGTGTTACTTGTTTTTTTTGTAATGAAGAATAACGATCGCCGTTGGTATAACGGTCACAAGAAATGTAAGTCGATACTTGAGCGGTTATTCAAAATTTCTGATGACGCATGCCTAGTTCTCGAACTATGCAACCGAATAACATGAAATTGTTCGACATTTAACAATTCGTGACACTAGCATTTTTACTCCTTTTTCCCGTCTAACCAATCGATTTTTCAGTCCCCAACCCTTTATAGGCATTAACTTCCGCGAACATGAACTGTACCTTAGAACCGTCAATTGAGGCACTTTCATTCGCGCAATGCCTGGAAATGGAAAGTAACCCGTTAACGTGTAACGGGTAGAAATATATACGAAAGGTGTGCACTTCGTTTCTCGTACATCAGACGTGACTAATGTGGCAACGTCAACACCCAGACATTGGCTAGGTTCATGTACCTTGAAAAACCGTTTGATCTCAAGAAAAATGCGTATTCCCGTCGGAACGTGATTCATCTTCCGGGTCGTCTATAACGGGTTACAACAATAGTTAGCTACATCTCGCCAATACATCTCCATGTGAGGATCAATGTTTTCAGTATGATAATCCTGAAGATTTATCCTCTCACTTGCTTCAGTGGAAGAAGAAATTATCGGACAGTTAAAGATATATAAAACAGTATTTGACTTGGTTAAGTAGGATGACTGAGACAGAAATATGAATAAAAGATAGGACAGTAAACTTACATTCGAGATGTTTCTTTTTTGGACCTATCATCTCTTCAGTAGTAGCTTTGCACACAGCTTTAGCAAGGCCCTGACCGGCGATGCTGTGTCTCGCTGCCAATAGTCTGTCGTTAATCGTTTGTCCCGCCATACTGTCGCTACGTCTGTCACACTGGAACTTTTTTCAAGCTCACGCACCTTTCGACTCGACTATCGTGTCGTACTATCACAGCTAAGAAACGTTGTCCAGCTTCGAAGATAGTGTCACACGCACACCACCCGCGGTAACTGGCAAAACGTACTCGAACAAATTCAGAGCACCGACAGGGAAATAAAGATTACGATATACACGGGGCCGGTTCCTGTCGGCTCTTGCCGATCTCCTTAATTTCGTGATCGCCAGCGCCGGCCTGCCTTTGTTTTCGATATCGCGATTCAATCGAGCCGAAAGAGCTCTCTCGCGCGCGCGTACAAGGCTCAGCTGGGCGGACGACAGCTCGTCTCACGGCGACGACAGAAGGCTCTCACAACCTGCCAAAATGGCGAACCGGACCTCCTACTCCTTCGCCGGACCGATCACTCCTGACAGCCAATCCTACTCTTTCTTCACAAACATAGCCTACTACCTCTGACGTCATACAACTCTAGTCAAATCAAGTTTCATTATAATAATTCGAAATTTTTCTTTGGTTTGGATTTTAAATATCAATGGTTTTATCAGAAGCTATGTTTGTTTCATTTTTATCAATCATTTTCTTATTTTTAATTGTAATATAACTAGGGTATTGTACTATTTTGATAAAAACTATTTGTAAAGTAAGATAAATTATATTCATTAGAAATAGTCGTATAATTTATTAACAATTAATAAAGAGAAAAGTATATAAATGAAATAATATTCTTGGCTACAATATCGATCGACAGGGAGTCTCCGTAACAAGTTTCAAATCGATAACAACGGATCAATCTCTGCGCACGCATATTCCTTATGTAGTAATCCATCTAACGTATATCGTATCAATGATTAGACAAAAATAATTTTATATATTCTATTTTAAATATTTTATAAAGTTTTATATGCATATGATATAATCATGTATTTTAGCAAACTAAAAATTATACTAAAATATTTAAAATTCTGCATATGTCATAAATAAAATGTAACTAGACATATTTAAAATTCATTCTACAGTATTGTTTCTTAAATGAGAAAACTTAACCGATAAATATACATAGTTGTAGAACATACGTAAATACAAATTTTTTGTAATTGTCTTCATTTTGATATTATTAATTGATTAATTTTAAGGGACATTAATACAATTAATGTTGGTACGAATTCGCGATATGACAACACATCAGAGCATAGAAATTGAAAGATCCACGAATCAATTCGGACCAGTGTTAAGCATAAAATATCTTCTTAAAAATGCGTATGTACCGACAATTTATAAACTATTATATTTTTAAAAATCCATATATTAATAAAATATTTATAAAGAATCGAGAAGTAACATATTAAATCACTCAGCTAGATTATAGTTATATACTTATATTGATTTTTCTCATTTCAATTAATCTTTTTGCAAATATTTTTTACATAATTTTTACAGCTGTTAATAGTGGAGTATCGTTTGTGTTATCATCAATTTTAACAGTTCTTGTATTTTCGGGGATGCAAATATATAAAACTTGGCTGGCATCATCACAGATTTATACGATACTAGGAGGATATATTGGATCAATATTATTTATATGTGTATTAACTGCAATAGGAAATTTAGAAGCAACAATGTTTGGAAAATCTTTTCAACAGAAGTTGTTTCCTGAAGGTATGTTATTTAATATTAATATTAGGTTAGTTTTTAGCAATGTAATATAACAATCAAATTTTTTTGTTGCAGTCATCTTTTCACTAATAATTAGTTTAATTGCATCAGGTTTGGTGCATCGTGTGGCAACCACAACATGTTTCTTATTTTCTATGATAGCATTGTATTATGTCAATCGAATTTCCCAAGAAACATATACTACACCAGTACCTACTGTATCAGTACATACTAAAAAAAGGAAGTAAAGGAACTATAAGAGCTCAAAATGATCTTTGTACCATATCATTATAGTTTAAGGCAACTGTAATTTTTGCAATGTTTTAATTTATGAATTTATGCATAATGTTGTTTTATTATTGTCAATTATCATTGACTTTTAATTACATACTTTTCCTTATTCCCATAAAAATAATTAAACTAATTATGATATAGATAATAAAAATCGAAGTATATTTAGATTATATGTAAATGTTTAACAATACTTTTGAATTTTATTTTCTTTTGTGTTTTTGATGCTTCTCAGCCTCTTCCTTATCACTGAAATATTCAAAAATCTCATCTGATTCATTAGCCTCAAGAGCATCTCTGTTTTCTTTCCCACCTTTATTATCTAATATGGGTTGAGACATAAGCTGTTTATAAATTGTCATTGCCTAGAAATACAAAATAATTATTTATAATAATATTCAATTTATCAAATAGCAAAAATAGTTAAATGTTTTAATAACATACTTGTGTTACTAATGAAGACACATTCGAAACGTCACTAGGCAAAATTAAGGTATTATTGACTTTTGCCAATTTGTTAAATGCTTTAACATATTGTTCTGCTATGTTATATGCTGCTGCATTTTTTGCATCTGTTAAACTTAGTGCACCTGCCACAAGTTTTAAACTCTTTGCACGTGCTTCTGCAACAGCCACTATAGCAGCTGCTGTACCAGTTGCCTTATTTATCTCTTCTCGTTGTGCAGCCTCTATAATGGGATCACAAACTATTTATTAATTTGTAAACAAAATAGATTACTTACTAAACAATATAATTACCTGATGCTAGAATCTGTGCTA
This sequence comes from Eufriesea mexicana, assembly GCF_001483705.2. Lineage (NCBI taxonomy): Eukaryota > Metazoa > Arthropoda > Insecta > Hymenoptera > Apidae > Eufriesea > Eufriesea mexicana. The sequence goes on from NW_016917902.1 coordinate 212,410, forward strand.
AACGTTTTCCTTCGGCGATATTTATTGCTGCTTCTCTATTTCCTTCTGATTCTAAAACTGCAGCTCTCTTCTTGCGCTCTGCTTCCACTTGCATTTGCATTGCTTCCTGTACTCTTTGTGGTAATCTTATATCACCTATTGCAACAATTAAAGTGATAATTTTTGTTTTCATTAAATGAAGAAGTATTTTTATTTAATCTTACGTATTTCATATCGCAGACAAGTTATTCCCCAAGCTTCACTTGCTTTATTTATACTATCCACGATGGAAACATTAAGCCCTTCTCT
>NW_016917902.1:212902-233063 GCF_001483705.2 Eufriesea mexicana
CTTTCCCTAAATACTTTATCCAAAGATATTTTTCCTAATTCAGATCTCATTGTAGTTTGAGCTAACTGAACTACAGCAAATTCAGGATCATCAACACCATATGAAGTCAAAAATGGATTAATTATTCTTAAGTATAATACACCATCAATATTTATTGTTACATTATCTATAAAAAAATAGTATACTTAATACTGCATTTATGTTTATAATATTTAAATATATTCAATAATATTCATAATGTACCTAAAGTGACAGCACTTTGTTGAGGTATTTCTATAGCTATTTCTTTAAGGCATTGAACATACTTAATTCTATCAATTATTGGTGTAAGAATGTTTAATCCTGGATTTAAGATTCTATGAAACTTCCCCATTCTTTCGACAATCCATGCCTAAAAAATATAACTTTATTTATATCCAAATAAATTTCATTCAATAAAATAACAATACTAATATTTATTTAATAATTAATATTTACATACCTCTTGCTGTGGAACAAATAATATAATAGTGTTCATAGGAGTACTAGATTTAAACCTAACAAACTGTACGACCGGTAATTTAGGAACAGCATGTTCAAATCCACAAATTGGGTGATGCTTTAAACGAAATTTTGATTGTATTATAATTAAAGATATATTCTTGAAATGATTTTGAAGATATTGCGGTTACCTTTACGATTCCAAAATTACGAGCAAATTGTTTAAATTGGTAGTTCATTTTCCACTGATATGATCGAAACAACATTGTACTATAAACATAAAAGATACTTTTACGTAGCACAAATATAATAGGTTAGAGTCACACTTTTATATTAAGTATATCTAATATCATATCATCCGAAAATTTAGTAACACTAAATTAACAAAAAGTTAGATGAATATAATATTCGAATGATTGGAAAAGAAGATATTTTTATTCATAAAATATAATAAAACATGTTCATAATACAGCAGTCAAATTAAGTATAATCTGCAAAAAGCAATGAATATGAATGATGTAGTTGAAACTCATCCGAAAAGTTCTGAAAATTTTTCTTCGTTTTTTTCTTTTATATACTTAAATTTATAAATCTAAATATTTTTTTATGTAAAAGAATAAAAGAACAACAATAAAGAAATTAAAGTTCGCAGTGTGAATATGTTATTTATTTAAGACTAATTGTTCTATTAACATTCACGTTATTCTTTAAAATGAGTTATTTATTATTTAATACCTTTAATATCTTTATTATTTAATAAAGAGCAACTTAAAATGATGCGCTATATGTATATAGCTATCTTCATAAGTACGAAGTTGTGTAAAAGAACAATACCAAATATTTTTTTCATGTATGCCTTTAAACATATTTAAAAAAAAATTAAAATTTAGATACTTATAATACTTTGACATTAATTTCAGACATTTCACCGTGTAAGTAATCAATATATGATATAACCTACTGTCATAACATTGTAAACAAAAAATTAATTTTTCTTTCTATGAAGTATGACTCCAAACTTCTTCTTGATAATATTACTAATAATTTACTATTAACTTTTTTTGAAATTATATGTTCTCATAAATTTTTAACAAGTTAATATTCATTATATCTTTCAATTTTTTATACGTCATTTATAGAATAAATACCAGACAAAAAATATATTACTTGTAACTTTGAAATGCAATTCATTGTAATTAATATAATTGCCACCCATTTGTATCCAATTTTTTATTTCTCTTTTCGTCGATTGAACATATCCTCTTACGTAAATTTGGTGAATCTGAGTATATATAAACGGATCGGATGGTCTAGTTTATGTTCAGTTTAACGAAAAGAGTTAAAGGAAGATTCAATTATTTGAAAGAAAATTGATTGCTAAAATTTAACACTATGCGCCATAATTACATTATATTGATAACGCTATCTTTATTAGCCTGTACACTGGCTGAAGAATTTTATTCTGACAAATATGATTATGTCAATATCGACGAAATTCTAGAAAACGATCGTTTACGGGAACAGTACTACAAATGTTTTATGGATACAGAACCCTGCATAACTCCAGATTCAATATTTTTCAAAGGTAAATTAAAACTCTTATAAAACGATTTGATTACGTGGAAAGTAAATTTTATAGTATATTTAATTTTAAAAATGTGAATTATTGGATATGTTATTGAATTTCAAACGACTTTCATTTTTAGAACATATATCAGAAGCATTTGCAACAAAATGTAAAAAATGCACCGAAATTCAGAAGAGAAATATGGACAAGATGGCCGAATGGTATACCACAAATCAACCAGACAAATGGGATGCTTTAGTGGAATCTTTGCTAAGAAACGCAAAAAATAGTGCAAACTGAATAATTTTTGCTTATTGTATTGTAGTCATTATTAGCAATTACTGTAATATTAGCAATTACTGTTATTCCAATCAGGTAGTATGGTGGTACAAAATATTGTTATAAAATATAATCTGAATATTCGTTAGCAACCGCAATATTTTTATTTCTCTTTACTCTAATATTCATTATAATTTCTCATATTTAATTAAATTAATTAGGAATGGAAAGAAATTATACATTATATGAAAGTAATTACCTTTTATAATATCAAATCATAAAGTCGAAACTTTCAAATGGAGCAATCGAGTTTGACGTCATCTTGAATGTTTCGATATATTTCAAATTATGACGGAACTTCATGTTAGTCATTTTATATAATTTATTAGAAATCACTTAAATGATAAAACATTATCGAAGTACTAACACGCAAGATAGTGGAGAAGAGAAGATTAAAATGGTAACAAGTTATTTTCGTTTGAAATTATAACATGAAAGAAATTTAATCTAGAAGTATATTAATGAACCTAGATGAAAAACTATATACCCTGACGCGAATAAGCGCGGGAAAATATAAAATTAAAGTTGAAAATTGAATTTAGCGCAAAACAACATAAGAAATTGTATGGAAAAGTTAGGACTACAATTGGAAAAGAAATTTTAGGAGAATTGAAAATTGTTTTACGTTAAAAGAAAAGAACTTAACTTCTATTGGTTCGAATAAACGATTGTTAGCAGATTGACCAATAGGGAACGATGTTGTTCACGCGGGGAGAAATAATGCAGTGCTTGGGGAAGCAGTCTACTGTGATAATTGTGTGGCAACTAACAGTGCAGTGGAAAATATCGTGTATGTAGGTGCATGTCATTGTTCAGAAGGAAAAATTATAGTTTAATCTAAAATGTCATCTCCTACACAAGTGGTGAGCAATATTTTTTCTTATTGATTTTTGAATTCCTGTCAATTTTTCCAACGGTCCTCGTTAAATTTATACATTTTTCTTGTTATTCGCGTCTTGACAGTTCTCCGTACATGTTTGTTGTTTTCTCGTCTGTAGAGTAGTCATCGAAAGGTCTTCCTTCTTTTTCGTTATACTGCAATAGGAAAACACAGACGTCATAAATAAATATTTTATTGAACAGCTGTTTTCTTTGTTTTGAACAAGTGCTATCTTTTTTGTATAGCACATTTGCTGACTTTCGTTTTTGTTTACAGACTATTAATAACTAATGTTGGTAGTATTGCGAATCTGTTTTTACGTGTTTATTTACACTAGCTGAGAATAAAAACATAAAAAAATATGCTCATTTCATTGATTTAAAGTCAATATTATCCTTTGTGCCAGATTTTTACTATAGTATTGACATTTTAAACCTATTATCTCTTAATATAATATTGAATATAATATAGTTAGTGCAATATCCAATTGTTGTAATTATGAATTAACTTGACTTTCTTTGAAGTGAAAATTAAATATCACCATCTTGACGAAGTTAGTACAATATATTAGTAATTTAATTGACATTTAATATTATGTATATATGTAATGTTTTATTGCAATGTATTTTGATTTACGCAAAAAATAAAATCAGTCCTTGAGTATTAATTGTTTCTAATACTGTGTTTCGTTAAGGTTGTCTAACCATTTTATTAGAATTGCATCATTGAAATTTATGTCGGTTTCAATTATTTAGACACAATGCAAACTTTATATGCGTTGAAGTATTCTTTGGACTTTATTGTGATCATTGTGCTTGTCTTTCACGGATTTTAAGTCAAAACAAATATAATGATTGCACAAGGATCTGAAACAATGATTGATGAATCATTATGTTTCTATTATATACAATGGTTTATTATCTTATCTCTTGTATCTGTTTATTTTTTCTTTCTTACATTCTTTGTATTCCCTGCCAAATAAAAGTCTTAAAAGTTCATTAACCTTTTGGGGAAATATTTCATGTAACTTACTTTTTTACAGTAACAAACATCCATTACACATGCATAAATAACTTACATGCATTAACATAATTTATTTTTTTCTTAACACTATGTTTATTTAGATTTGTTCAATAATAAAACAATGTCATTAAAATAAAAAAGATACGTCATTAAATGGAACTTAACCCATTCGAAGATTATGACACATCGTGTGCGTTTAACATTATCTGTTAAATACAAGCGATGACGCACTATGTATGTTTCGGAAACAAATTGATATGGTCGGTATTTGAAAAGCTAATTAGCGAGGGTAGTATCGTACAAAAATAAAATAATAGAAAAGGTATGTACAAATTGAAATTGATATTAGCTTAATGTAAAAAGTACGTAACGTATAACCAGGCACTTGAATGGGTTAAAAAGATTAACATCAACGTTTCGGTTAAAGAAGTGTTAGTCATGTTCACGGCCGTTCATTCCATTCCAATTTTATGTTTTGTCTGTTCCAGTTAAAAAGTGTTGGCCCAAAGCTAGTCCCATTCTTTAAAAGCGTATCTGTATATTTTATATTATTGGCCGAGCAGCCATCCTTACTGACGGCATGTTTCAAGTGTTTGCCAATTATAAGTCTTATCGTCTTTGTTCTGCTACATGGAATTAGTTTATCGCAGGAGTAAGTGCAAAAGAACTTTGCATGCGCCGATCCTTTCATTTCACGCCTTTGTTTTGTAATCAACAGCACTAATCCTTTCAATTGCTTCAAATTGATTTCAACATTTAAAATTTGAAAATTGTACTGGAAAATTAAAATCTAACCGAAAATTTGCGCTACTAGCGCTCCACGCATTTTGGCGATAAATAAAACTGAAGAATAATTAACCGAAGGTAATTTATCGACTGTCATATGTCGTTTTCATTTTCAACACAGCGCAACTATTGCGGTTGTGTGTAGAAAATTATATTTATACGAGAAACGTTTAGCGGAGCGGAAGAAACGAGTTAATCGAGCCTGTGTTACATTTCCGTGGCTACTTGTAGGTGCTAGCTAGCCATTTATCATATGACCTCGCTTACACGCTTATTTTCAGGTTGCTTTTTTACCTAATCGGTAACGCACATTTTAAACGTCCCGCCAATTTTTCTTTTAACAATTTCCGCACTCCACAGATTGCGTGAAATTTTCAATCGATCTTGTAAGAGCAATTTTTCGTTGGAACAAAGAAGAGGATCGATTTATTACGAGGCAGAATATAATGTTCTCTGTCGGCCTTGTGACGTATATACCGATGGTTGTTCTTGTTTCTATATAAAGTACGAAACGTTCCGATGGAACGATCGGAAAAATATTAAACCTTCTTGTTCAACTTTATTTCTGTAATATTAAAAAAAATGTCGCTTTAAAAGTTGAACATTGATCGAAAAATGAACACGATCGAAAAAGTCACCTGAAAATGTAAGTGTAAGCTGGAATACTTTTTCATTGCTTCTATGCTTCTCTTGCTTGGAATATTAAACCATCAGCGTTGGGCATTAGTTACTTGAAATTTAATCAATTATTAATTAAGAAATTATTGAAGTGAAATGTTTATTATTTATTATTCTAAAGATTGATTACTGTGTAATATTGCCATATTATACGAACTTGATTTCAAATAAAACATGTTCTGTCCTCTTTTAATGAATGTGATGTTTTTGGTAAATGCTACCGAATATTTACAATTACTATCCATATTTTTCTTACCATAAATTATAAATATTTATGAATAAACTAAGTGATATTTATAGTTATACTGTATGTCCTTCATAAAAAGATATGTACATTATTTAATAGAAAATTACACCATCGTGAATCAATTTATTGTTATCGCTATCTTTATTCTAACATTAAAAATTGCTATTCGGCTTATAAAATTTAATATTTGAAGACCGGTATTCACAAGTGAACATCTTATTTTTCAGATATACCTTCTCCAGACGAATATTGACGGGGTTGATATTCAGTTGCATAGGAGATGCACTGTTGGTTTGGCCCAGTTGTTTTACGCTGGGGATGTGCATGTTCGCTCTAGCTCAAATTATGTACATCAGTGCATTCGGTTTTATACCGCTTAACATAATGTTAGGTACAATTTTATACGCGATGTGTTCGCTAGGTAAGTCATAAATAATTCGTACAAATTACAAAACGTTTCCATCATTAGTATCAAAACACTTAATTCTAAACGTACTAATGACCAAATGAAATAGATCTCGGAAAAACATAAAATCCTATTTTTCAGTCATATACGCTCTAATGCCTGGTCTGAATGGAATTCTGGTTATTGGAGTTCCGGTTTACACGGTGCTATTAACCACCATGGCGTGGAGGGCAATTTCTAGAGTACAATTTTACAAAGTACACAGAAAAATTAAAAAAAAAAGAAGGAAAAAAGAAAATTGTTTTGTTTACGCGGTGTTTTCCAATTTCCAAATTTTACGGATCATTTGGTTGTTTCCTGTCCCTTTATTTAATATAAAGTTAGCAGTAAATGAATTAAGTCGCATGTTTTGTTGTGTTGTGTGATAACACGATCCACTGATCCGATTAAAGGGCAAAATAAATCACGTAGAAACAGGATGGGTAGGAGATGGCCTACACCTTGACCACGTGCATCACGTACCACACATTCTTCCTTTTTCATCGTGCCGGGAGTATTGAAAGGGGGAGGAAGCTACGTGTTATAAATAAATAACAATTTAAGAAGACTTTTATTAGATTATCCAGATTAAAGGAGATATATTACTAACCTTCTAATTATGTTTATGAAAGGATTACACAATTGGAAAACACTGTCGTAGAAGATAACAACATTCCCACTATCGTTGTCCACATTCTATTGAATAAATCATATTTCTTCATCAGGAGTTATGGACGTGGACTAAATTATGCAGCTGTATCGGTAGTATATGTTTCCTCATATCTGATACCTTACTCGGATTTCACTATTTTCATACTCCACTACCTTATTCTCAGGTACAGTGATTTTGAAGTATTTTTATATAAATTTTTGCTACAATTTCTTTTGTTCATTAGTTAAGTTGCTTTTCAGGTTTCTATAATGTTAACATATTATGCAGCTCAGTTGGGAATAGCTTTGAGCGCAGTTGGTTCTAAAAATAGCAACAATAATAATAATAATGTTAGCAATGATAAAAATGACGCAGCCGTAGTGAAGGGTTAAGAAAATTTCGTCTTCTATTTATAGGCTATAAATATAAATTATATTATGCTGCTCAAAATAATTAAAACGAAACATAAGTACTATGAAAAATATCATATAATCATTATCGAAAGTTCTGTTTCTACAGTGTTAATAGTTTTCAAGATATAGATAATAATGTACTTATTTTGAGCAGTATATTATACTAGAGACCATATATTTTGAACCATTGTTTTGAAATAGGTACAATGCACTTCGTTAAAGGATTTATGGTAATCGTAAAAGTAAAGTCCTAAACACTGCCACGTTCCTAAGGCAAAAATTTTTACCTGACTATTCAGTGATTCAATATAGTCGATATTTATTGCATTTACGATCGTCTGATAAACATTAGTCATCTCCTTTTTTTCTAACGATCATGTCGAACTGAGAAAAAAGATACATAATGTTGTGAATTATTAGCGACAATCGTATAATAATATTCAACGACGATTACAGTTTCTGCGGTTACTGGCATTTTTTTTTTTTACTCTAATTTTACTCCAATTTTACTCAACATGTAATGATTATAATACTTTCACGTTTGTTTACCATAATGTCACAAACGTAGTATATTAATGGAAATAGATTTCAGTATTTTCAATTATTAACTCAAATCTAATTGGAATTTCTGGAGTATAGCGTCTATTTCACGTGCATTTTATGTATTATTCACGACATACGTTATGAACCAAAATACATTTCTTTGTACAGTAGCAAATAAAAATGTTAAATGTTTCATGAATAGTTAAATGTTAGTTAAAAATGTACAGATAGAACGATATAGATTATAAAAAATGAAATTCTTAGCGCGTTCGGTACTATCGTCTCGTTTTGAATGATATTAAAGAAAAAGAAACAGTTATTTAAAAATTTTTAAATGTAAACAATTTTTTACAAATATTCTTGCAGTTCAATTTCTACCAGTAAAGTTGACATTACGTAAATTTATATAGCTAATCGTATATTATTTTATTATTGCATTTACCGATATTACTATAGGTATTAGACAATAGTATTGCATTTATTCCATGTACTATAGATACCAAGTGAAACATTGATTCGAATAATTAAAATATTATTTTTTCAAAAAAAAAAAAAAGAAAAAAGAGAAAAAAATGAAAAAGGAAGGAAAAGAAAACAAAAAACTATCTTTTGTATCTATGTGAAGGAAAAGTTTGATTTTCCTTCGAGATTATGCAGTTTATATTTTAGAAACTGTAATAATTGACTAGTACACGTTCACGCGTAGATCTCGATGACATATCACTTAATCTTAATGATTGAACTGTAAAAAGAACCTGAATTCTTTAGCATGTATAATTAGAGCTGAATAAAAATGAACTTGAAAAAAAAAATAAGTAATTCAAAATAAGAACATTGAAGCATAAATGTTTTTTGTTAAAATTGAAAAACTAAAGTCGACATTTACTATTTTTTAACTAAAACTTCATTAGATTCAGCTCTTTGATATATATTGTAAAATGATATATTTAATGTATTTTAATACAAGAATATGTATGAAAATATATAGCATAATAGTGTCTCATGAAATACATTTAAGATGCATGTATTTCAGAAATAAAACTTTCGTAGAAATGTGATATTAAATATTTTAGTAAATACTTTCTAGGTGTACTTTCTTGAAATTAATGAATTGCTAGTCTTTATAAAACTGGCGTTAAAAATATTACGAACAATGTTACGAAAGTTATACTCTGAATAATAGTTTCAATTTAATTCTTAGATTAAAACACACGAATATGTAAATTTAAATTGTATTTTTTACATGATTAAAGTTTTGTTAATTCAAATAATAATATCTTTAATTTTTATTTTATTATAGAATAATTCTGCATTAATACATATTATTGTAAAACTAAAGTTTCTGCACCTCCCCGTCGTACAACAATTCCATTCGATTGTTTACTTTCTTCAGCGGATTGTATTTTACATTTGAACACTCTAAAAATAATACTTTTACACGTCTCTTTCAAAATGTCTATTTTGTAAAACATAATACTTCAATTTCTACTCACGTTAATATGTCATTCCACATCTGTGTTTGCTTTTCACCTATTGCGATAATTTCGTTCAAACGTTCTTTTTCTACCATTAAATTTTTAATTTTTATTTCTTCCATTTGAATGGTGGAATGTAATTCTTCTTTCATCTTTTTGCCAGGATCAGAAATTGTCGGATCCTGTATATTATTTAACTTACATATACGAAAAATTAATTAATTTAAAAAAGAAAAAGAAAATTTAATAAACCTGCATATCTCGCTTTATTCTTTCTTCCATAGTCTTCATTTTAGCTATAAGTTTTTGCAGTTTTTTCTTCTCTTCAATGTCCTTTCAATTAATTAATAAAAAGTGTTAAATAAAAATATTTAATACAATAGGTATTATAATTACCTTTTCTACTTTTATTTTTTCATTCTGTATGTTAGATTGTAAATTATTAATCGAGGTATTCATGCTTGATTCTACTTCATTTTGCGCCTTTTTTGCTTTTTCCTGTTGTTGTTCGTATTCACTATATTTTTGTCTCAATGTTTGTATTTCTGTAATATTAAAACTTGTGAAGTATTAATTTACTATCATATCTTGTTAAACATATATTTATACCATTTATTAATGGAATGAGTTTTGCTCTAAAAGTGGATATATCTCGGCATAATTGAAGATTTATCGAAGACGCATTTTCCTCTGTAAAATTATCCGGAGCATTTTTCTTTACCATTTCCAATCTTTCTTTGGCCTGGTTACACTGGTTGCGCTAATAGAAGTAATTGTTATCAAAATCCAAATTAATAAACAGTACTTAAAGAAATACCTGATTTTCCAAGATGGCAGCTGTTCGATATAGCACACTATTTTCTGCATTAAGCCACGTTAATTCAGATTTACAATGTTTATAAAGCGTTCCTCTAGTTTTTAGACGATTTATGTACTTTTTTAATTCCTCTCCTTTTGGTATAATATCTTCCATTATCAATTTTGATAATTCACGTTTCTCTTCTAATTTTGTCTGCAATTCTTGTAAGGAATTTGCTGTCTTCTCCAATTTTTCAAGTACATTTCTTTTGATATTTGCAACTGCGGCTGCTTGTTGTCGAAACGGTTCAATTTTGTCAATATTATTTTTCGAAATCTAAATAAATTTTATAAATTGTAAATTCATCGAAGATGAACAATAACGTGCCGTAAAATCGAGGATTACCTTGAGCTCAATCAAGTTCTGAATCTCTTTAGCTATACTGTCCAATTTATTTCGCAAATCTGTTATTTGGTCTGGACCCAGATATGAATATTGTTTTACAGCATTCAGAGCTTTTATACGATTTTGCTTTCCATGTATCTCTGCTGGTAGTTTCTCATTCGTGACTACAGTTTGAACAGTGATCACTTCGGATAAATGTTGCAATAACGTCTGAACTGTAACTTCATTTTCATCTTTTTCCAAGATTTGTAATTCTTTTTCCAATCTTTGTAAGTTTGTCTATAATTTTTATTCGTTATAAAATGTCTGCTGAAATGAATTTGTCTAAATCTTAAGTTTGTTAATCAGTAAGTATCTCTACTTGTAATCTAGATATTATTTCCCTTTGTTGTTCCTCTTGCAGCACAAGATCGCGTTCCTTATCTTTTTCTATTCGCAAAGCTCGAGCAGAATCCAACAGGTACATTCCAATTTCAGCTTTAGTTCTCATTTTTTCGATACGCATAGTTACTGCCTGGATCAATACAAAATTAAATTGCCTTTCAGATAAGGAAGAACGAATTAAAATGTACAATTAAGTATACTCCACTTCTTTCTCCTTTTCCATCGTTTTCAAATCGGTAGTAAGCTCACTAGCGTTCTCGAAATTCTAGGTTCGTGAAAACAGAATAGGAACAAAATTTTAGTTGATAAAGAATGAATCGAGTAATGCTAGCACGATCTTTTACCTTCCTTCCTATTTCCCTTTCTTTGTGCACTGTTTTGAACCTATCGATCAAAGCTGCGTACTGTTCGTGCAAAGAAGAAATCTCCGGATCGCTTAAATACTCACCAGGAACTTCTACCTAATTAACGATAATGGAAAAGTTTCATAAAAATAATTTTAATGGAACGAGATGGACATTTCTATAACCATATGTATACCTTCACTAAAAACCGAGATAAGTAAGCTCTCTTTCGAACAGTATCTTCATGAGACAAAAGCCAGGTCAAGATAGGATGTATGGTATCAGGATCTCCGCGAATCAGACCCTGTCTGCATATGTACGAAAGAGCATGAGTAAAAATAATTAGTAATGAATTAATTTAAATGAAAAGAAAAGATTCTTGCCTAAAGCTCACAGGATCTATTTGTGGCTGATAGTGAAGCACACGGAGAATGGACAGAATATAAATGGAAGTTTCCTCAGGAGTTTCGTTCTTCGTATCAACATTAGCATCAACATTCTGAATTTGTATTTTGATCAATACCCCTTTCAATACCTACAATATAATTTCCATAAAGAAACAAATTTGATGTGGTATAATTTCAGCTTATTTGAAGACTAAACTTGAATAAATTAGAGAAAAGTAGAAGCATTAAATTCTTACATGGAGCAATTCTTCTGGACTCAGGGAATTGAAATAAATTACGTTATAATTACGACCCAGTAGCTTATTCACTTGTGCCACAATAAATTTAGTGTTCTCTTTCATTATGTCACGACACTTTCCTTCTTTTCTCAAGTTCTTGAACGCTACTCAAACTTGAGAATAACTGGAGGATTATTTTGTTGTCGCAAGCCGTCGTCCTAGCAACTATGTTATACTATCTCCCTCCTTCTGAAAGTATGCAAAACTTTACGTGGAACGCGGTAGAATTCTCTTTATACGATAGACTTCAATCAACTGTAGTTTTTCTATTGACATTTTGTTCAAAATTAGTCGCTAATTATATCTGGTGTACGACCTAACATTTGGTGACTCTCAAAAGGTCATTTAATTTTCAACTTGATGTAATGTCTAATGCACCTTGCATGCATATCGATATCGATTTTATCTAGCTTAATAGATACAACGCATTAATCATAATTTAATATGCAGATATCTCGATTTAGGAAAGAATATAAAATTATTACAATTAATTGGGAATATATACTACAAAATGTAGGATAATTTAAAGACTAAATCTACATATAGAAAACTAATTATAATTAGAAAGTTATGTTTATTTTAAGAATTTTTATTAATGCTAGTTCTTTTCCATGGTAAATAAAATATCAGATAGAATACTGAATATGGTTTAAGAATTATAATTGGCTTTATTAAAAAGAAACTTATTGAGATATAAGATCATAATTAGCAGACAATGACAGAGATAGCATTGTCTTGTTTTCCTTTTTTAATATATTTTCAAACATAACGTATGATTTTTCTTTCTTATCATATAAAATTGCAGTGCATTCAATTTCTTCTTTTTTCTTAAATAATCACGCAGTTTTGATATGAAAAAACTTGAGAATTGGTTCATGAATTCACTCCACATTTAATAACACAGTCAATATATATATATATATATTTCATTATATGTATATATATATATATTTGAAATTTTATGGAAATTCCTAGTTCAGCAGTGTGTGGATTGATCTGAGCATAGTTTGTTTCACTGTACTACACTAAACTTTAAATTTCCTAATTAAAACACTTCAACACTAAATAGTGTGTCAGTTTTCATGTATTCTTTACAGATGCCACTAGAACAATTCTTTATTCGCTTCTGTGCGTTAACATGTAAAAGAGAAAATATACATTAAATATCACCAAAAGGAAATGTTCACTGGACAGTTAGCTAGAATATGATTAAAAGTGTAATTAGTTTTGTTTCGCTTCTGCTTTTCTAGATGTTAATTTAGTGTTAAAGGGCAACATTTCTGTTAAACTCTTACAATAATATTGTGTATTATTATAAAAATGGCTCGTGAAGTCTTATAAAAAGAACCATGCAAGTCATATATTTGTGATGATGTTTAATAATCAGTCTAAAATTTGAACAATGTAGCAACGTTGTGATAATCAAATACTGCATGAAAAATCGTTTGAAGATTGCACTATATATAAATAGTATAATATATATATGTATAATCTATATTTTATTATATATATATAAGTACCGTAATATTGGGTATTGGGTGTTACATAAAGGATAGAATTTAATGAGCTGAATATCTTTTTTCAAAAACAAAAATAAAATATACACAAAAAAAAAAAAAGAAAAAAATAGAAACGAAAATAATTCCCTAAGTGCATATTGTCTTAAAAACAATACATTCGCAAAATTCCATGTGCATAATATAAAAAACTAAAATTATGACTGATTTGATTTAGATATTATGTAACATCTTACTTAGCAGTGTTTGAATTTGAATAATCGTTTTGTTCAAATTCATGATTAACGAGACGCGTATCGATAAGTAAACTTTCTCTCATCAGCCTCCAATCTTTGAATTTTTACAGAAGTGTCATAGAATTCAAACAAATCAAAGTTCATTTTGTAACCGTTTTTTGTTTACACAACATCACAGAATAAAGGGACAATTTACAACATTATGTAAAATAATAATGATTGCAGCAATCAATCAAGGTTTAGCTTACATTCATTATTGATAACTACTGGATACAGTTCTTTCAAGCATAGTAAGATAATAAAAATCATACATGAATTTGTATGAATGTTACATTATACTTAGGTGCACTTAGTGTATTGAACACTAAAAATTTATTAATTTAAAATCACCAGTACTGAACTCAACCTCGCATTATATATACCTAATATAAAACAAGAACACAACAAATTTTCTGGCATACACAATACATTTTAACATGTAAGATTGTATGTCAATTGGTTTCTTTCACTTTTTTCGTTTTCTTCTCATTCAGTTAATCATCTCCCTACCCTTTTTTTCCATAACTTCTACAGAATTTTTTGTCATTGTCTTATCTCCTGAGATAAGTAAAACAGTAAAGTCAATAGTACCGATGATTGTTATATACTTTTTTGTTTAACTGGGAGTGCATGTTTTGTTTGAAAAACAAATTTCCATTATACACAGTATTGTAATTTTTCTTACAGACGGTGACGTGATTTAAGGTATTTCCATGTAGCGTGTGTGAAGGGAGGAAGAAGGGATGGTGATTACAGAATAGACTCCAATTTATCCACTCTTGAAGAGGAGAATTGCTACCTGACCCAGGTAAAAATAGATAAAATGTCTTGTTTCATGTGTCACATAGCTTCCAAAGTTGCGACCTACGATGCAATGCCACGTTGGATTGTACTTTTTATCAAATTCTTTCTTAATAAAGGCTGCAATGTCCTGGAATAAAAAAATGCAATTAATGCGTTAATAATCTTCTATTATCTTTGGAATTTATTTTCATTTTATTGTATTTCATTAGTATTACATTTAAACAAATTATTTCACCAACTGATTTATGTTTAGATCCAGACATGTGTACCATTTCTTATCATAAACACAATATTTGTAATGGCATTCTACTGCAACTCTAAACGTACCTTTTCTATATTGAACTTTTCAAGAGCTTGGGTTGCACAGTCAACAGCATCCTGCTGCATCTCCTCAGACATATCAGCATTCTTGATTACAGCCTTTCTGTCTGACATTTTCGTGTCGCTAGAATACATACGAGAAAAGATGTGAAATACTTTTCGTACGTTAAATAATGTTATTGCATTTGACAGAACATTCAGTTCAAAAATATTATTACTAAAAGGCAACCATGCTTTTTTTTCTCCTCACATCGAAGGAAGATATTGCGTATCGAGAAACTATAATTTAAACCTGGAAAAACGAATGCGCGCAATTTTGACAGTAGCGTATATGTCATTTGCCGGCATGACAATCTATTGAGCTATTGTTAGAAAATCAGGAAGATGATCAGGCATGCTTAAAAAGCGTGATACAAATAATTGCGGAGAATAGAGCTGAGGAGGCGAAACGCGGGAGGATGATGTTTTGTCGATATGCGACGATGAGAATAATAATTCGTTTACACGCAATCACCGTAACCAGGCCATATTAACGGCGCTCATTTGAAAATTACCTCAGCGCCAAGAAGAATGATATTATGAAAGAACCAAAACTGACTGACATTAAGAGCTGTTTCCGGTTGAAAATAAAAAACTACATTTTCATTTGTATAACACACGATATACCTTTTGAAATAACTCTCTCACCAACTAATACACAAGAAAACGATCGTTATGTTCTGGTCCGGCAGTTATATGTACTTATTTTTTTCTATATGAACCGATTTACTCAAAAATTTTGTTCGCTCAAGCCGACTGCGACTATTCCTCGATTGAGTTCAAGACTGAAGTGCCCGTACTGTGATCCTGCCCACTGATTGGCTCGCGATTAGGGTCTTCTATCACGGTCTTCTATCAACCCAGAATGCCTTGCTGGTAGCAACCCGCGTAAACATAAATTCGAGTAATCGATATGAAATTTTTCCTCGAAATTCGAGCCGCAATGATATTTCTTTATTTTCTATCATTTAAATTTCCACTGTTTTGCATAAAACATTAAACAAAAGAAACCGCATGCATTGAAACATATTTTAAATCGCCAATTTAAATTCAAATAGGTTATATACATTTTACGTTATTTTAAGCTCTCGCGATATATTTCAAAATATTACTGAGGATATGTTCTGTATGCAAGAATATTATAATTATCTTCACAAAGCTAAATTATATAGATAGTTTACAAATCAATTTCACTAATATTAATAAGTCTCTTTGTAAACATAACTATTTATTTTTACCATTTGCTTTCTACTACATACGAATGGAAAATATATAAAATTTCTGATCTGTATACATGATCAATTTAAATATTTTTAATGATCTTATGGATGTAAAAATGACTTGATTTCATACTTATAGTATATGTGTAGATATAAAATAATATTATGTCTTTTAATTTTACTTATTTTACATTAAATTTTATAATTAGGTACAGTACAAGATGGCGTGTGATGAAGTTATTTCATATATTCACTCATAGCGATACTTTTTGCCTATGCATATCACTTCTGTATGGTTCTTTGTACAATGGCACGGTATATATATATATACCCAAGTGTTTAATCAGCTGACTGTGACCACAATAGCGTAGCTAGAACTTAACGGAATTTTTAAATTTCAAATTTTTTCTAATGTTACTCTTAAATGAATACTGATAAAAATTATTATTAAGAAGTATTTGTTGTTAATATATATAAAATTTCAGGTAACAAATATAATTATTTTTCTATTATATTTTAAATTGTTTTAGGTACCATTATTATTAATGTTTCGGTACAGGCATGTTGACCTATGTTACACATGCGCAGTAAGTTCCAATACTCTCGGAGAATCCTTTATTAGAGAGACTTTCTTTCTGTGCTCCATCAGTATTGTGTCTGACATTTGTGTTGTGCAGAATATAGTAAGTTTGAAAAAAAGAAACTTTGTTTCCTAAGCGTTTTATAGAATAGAATTTTAAAGCTTCTTATTTTAAACAGGATTGGAAACTTGTTTGAAAATGTTTGGCCCAGCCTTGTGCTTTTGCGCTTTCATAGCGCTAGCCACTGCTAATGTTCAAAGGTAAATATAATAAATTATTTAAACAAAAAATATAATTATTAATTTTTTATAATTAGTTTAATTATTGCATTTTATGTGATGTTTTATTAAGATATATAATAACAAACTATGTAAACAATTGTTATTTGATACTTAATCGTGAATTACGCGATAAAATCTATTTGTAACTTTTTTTCTTTTAAGGATTCCTTTGCATAAGATGGATAGCGTTAGGAAACAGCTTAAAGAGTATAACACAGAAGTATATCAGGCACATTTAGTGCAAGGAAATGTTCAGCCAGAACCACTTTCCAACTACCTCGATGCTCAATACTATGGTGTTATCAGCATTGGTACCCCTGCACAGGATTTCAGAGTGATCTTTGATACTGGCTCATCAAATCTCTGGGTTCCTTCCAAGAAATGTCATTTAATCAACATTGCTTGCAGTGAGTATATTTTAGAAAATTATAGAATCTTTAGTATCCTATATGTCAAACTTTTCCTGAATACTTTGTTTTTAATTACTTATTTTCAAGCTTTATGTGACCTTTGCTATATGATAAGTTATAACTTAATACTGTGATATATGGCTTATAAAACTGAAATTTTTATTTATTTGTCACAAAATGATAAAAGAAATAAAAGGATAAAGAAAAATATAAATAAATGAGAAGAAACAAAAAAGGAGATGTTGCTTTATAAAAGAGTACGATTTTTATAGAATTTTGTTTGTGATAGTTACTATTTATATTAGTAGTCACAATAAGTAATAATAATTACATACAATAAATAATTTTTATTTATTTAATACTGTTAAATATATTTAGAAAAAGTAGATATGATTACATTGTAACTACACTGTGTTAATTTAAAGTTATGGTAAAGTTTAAAAATTCATTGTATTATCATTATCATATCATCATATTGTCAAAATATTATCATTATCAGAAAATAAATTAAAGAAAAAAAGATTATTTAATTTAACATAATTAGTATGTATTCTTTCCAGAATTGCATCATAAATATGATAACAGAAAATCATCCACATACAAGCAGAATGGCACTGATTTTGCTATCCATTATGGTTCTGGAAGTCTCTCTGGCTATCTGTCTACTGATGTTGTGAACGTAAGTATTTGTATGCACATAACTTGTATTTCTACAACTTTTAACTTTTCTTTCTATGATCTTCTGTCCATTGTTTAGAAATAATGAAAAAATATATAAATGTAAAAAGTATAAAAAGTATTATTATATTATTTGTATTGTATTTATAATTATATTAAGAAAAAATTATTAAGAAAACAAACTAAATGTATTTAATGTAGGTTGCTGGACTACAAGTCGTTGATCAGACTTTTGCTGAAGCTTTGAGTGAACCAGGATTGTCCTTTGTTGCTGCTAAATTTGATGGTATTTTGGGAATGGGCTACTCTACAATTGCTGTTGATGGTGTAACACCTGTCTTCTACAATATGTTTAAACAAGGATTAATATCTCAGCCTGTTTTCAGTTTTTACTTGAACAGGTACCTTGAAATGACTAAGAGTTACTCGAAGTATAAAAGATAAAAAATAGATAAAAATGTATTAATTTATTAATTTAAGAAATCCTGATGCTGAAGTTGGCGGAGAGTTGATCTTGGGTGGTTCAGATCCAGATCATTATGAAGGTTCATTTACCTATGTTCCAGTGGACAAGAAAGGATACTGGCAATTCAGAATGGATGGGTATTTATTAAATTTGTGGGAACAAATTTTACAATAATAAAATAATATTTAATTCATGATAAAATATGAATTTTAGCGTTCAAATTGGATCAGATTTGAAAGTTTGTCAACAAGGATGTGAAGCTATTGCTGATACAGGCACTTCCCTCATTGCTGGCCCAGTTGAAGAAGTTAATGCTATCAATAAAGCAATTGGAGCTACTCCCATTGCAGCTGGAGAAGCAATGATAGATTGCAATTCCATTCCTGACTTACCAACAATCACTTTCGTACTCGGTGGCCAATCTTTCCCTCTAAGAGGAGAAGACTATGTCATGAAAGTAAGATAAACGATATCCCTGGATCTTATTAATGAAACATTACAAATCAATAAAAATTTCATCTTCAATATGATAAAATAATGTTTCTGTTTTATCAAAGGTTACACAGTTTGGACAGACCGCTTGTCTCAGTGGATTCATGGGAATGGATATTGCTCCACCAAACGGCCCACTTTGGATTTTGGGAGACGTTTTCATTGGTCCCTACTATACGGAATTTGACATGGCCAATAACCGTGTTGGCTTTGCCAAAACAAAGTAGATTAACGAAATATGCTAATAAAATTTCTAAATTATGTATTTTTTTCTTTATATATTCGTTTTAGATTAATGTTATATTTGTACATCTCCTGTAATTTCTTTTAATAATATTTTTTATGCTTTTCACGCAATCCGTATGTATAGTAGTCTTGCGAATAAAAGTAAATATAACGAATGCGTTGTAACAAATGTATGCAATAATATTCTATAATGTGATGTACAATATATTACTAAGACGAAAATAATAATTTTTTTCATGTTACATCTTGTGTTATTCTTTTCGTTTATAAATGACTAACAGTTACCACCTTTTAATGATATTAAATATTATAATTAAAATTCAGGTAACAAATTTTAGCTATTGTAAATTATTAATGTGTATCACATTTTTACATAATACTATAAAATAAATTAATTTCTGATATATAATGGTATGTTGTACAAAGTACAAAATTCAATCTGTGAATAGTAAAATATGTTACTTATTATTGTCTTTTTCTTTTTACCGCGTGAACTGCGTAATTTATTGCTGTCGAAGTCATCCAAAACCATTCATTTTTTAGAGGGTTGTAAAACATTCCATGAATCAATTTTGTCTTGCAACCATCTGCAAAACAATCGATTAATAAAAGTTAAAAATAAAATTACTTAATTAGTGCCATTATTATAAAAAGAAAGTACATAGTTCTAATAGAGACTGAATTTC